>NC_056764.1:14265000-14565000 GCF_018687715.1 Carya illinoinensis | reverse complement strand
CAATAATCGTAGTGGAATAAGAGTGACTTATAAAAAGTTCATGCCATAATGAACTAAACATCCCAATAGATCAAATTAACCATAGATAGATATTGTTTTACTTTAAGAGGTCTACATAGTAAGGCATAAGTTAAGACATAAAATTGGAGATAGATTCTCCTTATTACAAACACTACATCATAGTTCCAAGTGATGGTATTTCTTTTTAATTAAGTAATCATATCATTAACCTTATACACAATTTTCATTATACGAAATAAATGATAAGACATATTGTAGCTTATAACTATTACTTATTATTCATAATTGCATGTTATTATATTTTATAGTGTAATATATGTACATGGGCTTATATATTATAATTATATACTTATATCATATGCTTGTAATACACTAATAAATATAATATTTAATAATATACTCTATAATATACTCATAACTTGTATTTAATAATAATCTACCACTAGAAGTTTTGATTTATTATCTTATCTATACATTAAATGGTTTAGTTTATTATTTCCTTTACTTTATAACTATAAATTAATTTATTTTATAAAAAAATTATCCCATAAGAATTTTTTAATCAAAGCCATTTGGTTGAATAGTTAAATGGTTAGATTTTTTTTCTTTTTTTCTTTTTTTTTTTGTAAAATTTAAAACTTTTTTGTATTAATCGAAAGATGATAATTATAATTTTAAAAAAAAAAGGAGTTCGAATTCGAGTCATTAAGTTATTTTTAGTCTAGAGTAAGTTAAATACAAATAATATTAATAGTTAACAAGCTCAGTTAAAATAAGAAAATTCGAATTTGAGCCAAGTTTGACCAAGTAAACATGGTAATTGAGGTTGAATACCTTTGTTCGAATTCGACTTGGCTCAATTCGTTTGCAAATTTAATGGTAAGATCTTCTTTTTCTTCTTCTTCTTCTTCTTCTTCTTCTTCTTTTTTTTTGTTTAATTATTATTCTGGATGGGGAGTGGGAAGCCAAATAACCTTATTTTGTGGGTACCTTAAACTCCTTATCTCATTACCTAAATATCCCTTAATAATAGTTGAAGTCCTATTATTCCATGGCAAAAGGAAGCCGAATTCTACATATAACGGATCGTCTCTTGGCATGAAACTTATATTTCGCTTAAAGATTGACCACCCACAATTATTTCACCAAGAGTGTAAGTAATAAAGACTTGTAATCCTCAAAATTTATTGTCCAAAGTTTAAAGCTTAGAGTATGACATAGAGAAGAATAAATTATATACTACAAGTATTATATGACTTGTATAATTATCTATTAAAATATTAATTTATATTATTTTTGTAATTTTATGTAATTTTGCCAAATTTAACTTAAAGAAAAATATTACAGTCACAAAAAGATCATACAAAAATAAAATTAGAAACTGACTTGACTTGATATGTTATGTTAGATCTACTTTATAGATTTAATGTATCAAAAGTAGATTTAACGTATAGTATCAAGTTGCGTCTGTTTGTAAATTTATTTTTATTGAATCTTTTTATAATTAAAATATTTATTTTTTTATAAATAGTTGATCTAAATTGAGTATTTAATTTCATTATAAATATCTAAGTTTAAACTTACTTTATGTATTTATCAAAAATAAATAAATATACTTTATTTAAACGACCAAAATGCCTATCCACTATTCACAAGAAATGAGTAAAATAGGCATTAAACTCCTCGTTATCAAAGGTCTCAAAAGACATTTCATCTCTTAACTTGGGGAGCGAAACCCTAGCTTCTTTATAATTCTCATGATTTCACCACTCGCGGTCGCTTCTCCGCAACCCTCGGCCCCCCTCTTACCAAAGCAACAATGCCGCCGAAGTTTGACCCTTCACAGGTCGTGGATGTCTATGTCCGAGTCACTGGCGGCGAGGTTGGCGCGGCGAGTTCACTCGCTCCCAAAATTGGCCCCCTCGGGCTCTCCCCCAAGAAGATCGGAGAGGACATAGCCAAGGAGACCGCCAAGGACTGGAAGGGCCTCCGAGTCACGGTCAAGCTCACGGTCCAGAACCGTCAGGCCAAGGTCTCCGTTGTCCCCTCCGCTGCCGCCCTCGTTATCAAGGCCCTTAAGGAGCCCGAGCGCGACCGTAAGAAGACGAAGAATATCAAGCATAACGGGAACATCTCCCTCGACGACGTTATCGAGATCGCGAAGGTCATGCGGCACAGGTCCATGGCCAAGGACCTCTCTGGGACCGTCAAGGAGATTCTCGGTACGTGCGTATCCGTCGGTTGTACGGTCGACGGGAAAGACCCCAAGGACTTGCAGCAGGAGATCACTGATGGTGATGTCGAAATCTCTCTGGACTAAGTTCCCCATTGAGGATTTTTTTTTTTTCAAATATAGTTTTAATTTGTTTTGTTTTGGATAATTTGGGGATTGTATGGTTTACTATGTTTAAGAAATTAGAATATTTGCAGGGATTTGTTTGCTAATTTAATGATGTTGAAGTTATGGTGTTAGTGTCATCTCTTTCGCTGGGGGATTGATTTTTGTTAGCTCAATGCACGCATGGTAATTTACTTATTTGTTTATTGCTGTTATATAGTTTAGTGGCAATGTGATCGTTGTCTACCGTAACGCTTGATGCGGAGAAAAGTAGGGAAAGGTAAATCCTTTTGTTTCTGTTGAATTCTTGTAACTATTTGCTTGTGAAACTTCCAACTGTATTTGGTAATTTCATCCGTTTGATTCTTTTGCTCTCTAAGATTCTTACTTCTATAATGTGTTGAATTGTGTTGCTTTACTTAGTGTGTCTCCTGTTTTCTTCCCGTCTGTTCTATGCCTTCTGCTAGTGAAACAGCTTTCATTTAATTGGCATATAGGAAGTATGAACCTAGGAAAAGGGATTGAAACATCCAAAACTTCTGCAACCAATCTCATTTTCATATTTTATCATGCAACCTGTCCATTTAAACATCTTTGTTCCAATTTCAATGGTTGATTGACCTTTTTGCCATTTAGCTCCAGCTCAAGTGGCGCTTCTTCTACTTTTAAGAAAGTTGTGGGTTCAAAACTCTCTGTATGCTTCTGTAATTTACTCACAGCAAATGGGGTCAGTGACATTTTTCTTTGCTGCTTTTTATTTAGACCTTGTTTTGTAACATTTCATCTTTGATCAAGCTATATTCAATTCCCTAAATCTTTAAGAGCAATGCTACATACAGTCGTGGAATTGCAAACGCCGCGCAATCGCTTTGAAAAAGAGTGGGGTCCACGATTAAAAAGTTTTTTTTTTTTTTTTTTTTCACGTGGATCCCATATTAATTCATTTTTTTCAAAGCAACTGCACGCCGCTTGCATAACCACGACTGCAAATATCATTTCTCAATCTTTAATTTCCCTTTTTAATTGAAATTAGGGTGACACATTCGTAGTGTGATTTCATTAAGATACATATACTATTGTTATTGGTCATTAATCAATTAACTCCCTCTCTCTCTAGTGACACTCAATTGCTCATATATTTTGTTTTTCATGGGATCATTAATGAACAGAGTCCAAGCTTACAGTTGTTAAATTTTTGCCCCTTCTATGTGAGTCAGACCAAAATGCATTTAGTATGCAGCTTCAGAAACAACGGCATCTTGCATTTAGTGCTCTATAGATAAGGATTGTGAGATGATGGATATACATATTGACTGATATAAGTCCTAAATATATAGTTATTATTTAAGTTATAAGTTAATAAGTTATATTTTTCACCACAATCCCAAACATGTACTTATAGTCAGATATAGTGGCACCCGCTTTAAAGGTGTTTGTTCTCTGGATGATATCCTCCCCAATTGCATAACAAAAATTCCCCTTCTATCTTTCACGTTTTTTTTTTCCCTCAGCAAGTTAGATATGTATGGATAAACTAACCGATACAACATACAAGTTCAATAGGGGTGAGAGTCTCCTTGTATCCAAGTTCGATGGGGTGAGAGTCCCTATAGTCTTCCCAAGGCTAACACATTACCACACAAAAAAGAAAAAACAAAATGGGTAAACGGAATCAAAATCTTGGCTCCCACTCAATTTTCACAATGATTGGCGCTTACAATAGTTCATTTATACATTTCTTATTTCTCATCATTCTGCACGTTTGATGGATAGAACGACAGGTTAATCATTTTTTATAAGTCGGGTAACAGTTTAATCTTGATGATTGAGTTGAAGATATTGTCTAGATTGTCAATCTTTTATACCATACATGAGCTCAACATGGACATGATGTGAAATAATACGCTGTGAGTCTGAGTTTAATTGTGCTCTGTTCATTTCAATTTAATATGTTCATGTTAATTTGATATGAACAACGCTTTGCCATTTGATACGAATACGAATTATTTGAATCTGACTAAAACATTTAAGTTACTGGAGTGGAGTTAAGATTGACTCATTTCTAACAGGAACCTGACCGAACTGGTAATGGGTAAATTATTATAATATGCAAAGCTCGTGACAGTTGACAGTTTCTACTACCTTGACTTTGCGAGCTGAACTAAGCTGGCCCATAATGTGCCCGACACAAACGAGCTGATGAACACATGGGCCCTTGGTGTAGCATGGGTAGCACATCACTAGTCTCAGAGGCCATTAATACATTAGAACTTTGATCTTGTTCAAATAAAAGGATTAATTGCAAAATTAGTATTTTGGATTTGAGTTCTCAGTTTTTTGAAAAAAAAAAAAAAAATCTCACAATTTAGATACCTCCATGATCAATCTATCGTTATAAAACTAAGGAATATCACGCGTCAATTTTTTATTTGCGGACATGCTTTATTAATATCTACATGATCTACAGGGCTGGCAAACGGCATTCTAATGTCACGTGGCAATGGCAATCCTCCAATTAATTTTCGAACTGGGAGATTGATGGGGTATCTAATCTCAATTCTTGAAATTCATGTATCAATTTTGTGAAAATTGAAAATTGAGATCTCGAATTTCTAAAAATGTGAAAATTCGGATACTTATTTTGCAATTTATCCTATTAAAAGAACAAATATATATATATATATATATATATATTTATACACACACACAATAAGGTTATGTTTGTAAACAAAAGAGTTTTCAAGTATTTTTTTCTTTACATAAAAACAATCTCAATTCAAAACATCTTGTATTGATTTCCATAAGAGATTTTTCAGTGTTGGTTCAAATGTATGCGAGGTGATATGTTGAAACTGTCAAATAAGAAATTTTATGTTTAACATTTGATTAAATGAAAAAGGATGAAATATATCTCAAATAATACATTTTATGTTTCAAATATTTTACATCATATATGAATCTTCCAAAGAGTGAAAAATGTGCACCTAAAACTAGGACAAGTTTTAGAGCCCATTTGGATACCAAAATCATCTTATCTTGTCATTACAATTTTCTCAAATTTCTACATAAGATATAATAAGCAATTCAACTTTTTTAAATCCTAATTCAACTTTTTCAAATTTCAAGATAATAATAATAATATTCTAAAAATATTTTATTCAATTTTTAACTTTCATCTAAAACTATCTCATCTCATTATCCAAACGAGTTCTTAATATTTATGTATGGTAGGCTAGGTTAAGATTTGACCATTAGAATAATATGAAATTCCAGGAGTTGGTTCAAGTGGTAAGAACTTGTATTTTAATAAAGGATACGGTCCCCCAAGATTAAAGTTCTATAACCTTGGGTGTAAACAGTTACTATGGGTCACGTCCTATATGTTAGAAGTCGACGATTTCTTTGATTCGCATGATGTAAGAGTATTATATGTGTCGGGGTTTAACTTGGGAAAAGACATGTTGCATCTAAGCAATTTTTAAGATTTCTCGTCATAAAAAGATGATTGTGACCATAATAAGATATATCACTTGTTCTCAGAAAATGAAAACGACCATCTTTTTTTAGTTTTTTAAGGTTTAACTATATTAATAAGGCTATATTATTCATGAATTTCAAACGTGTATTGACCCTCCAAATCTATTCCAATTTGCACGGGAACAGATAACAAAACAACCAAATTTAGATTGGCCATGTTTTGGATGTAAAACCTCTTCAGAGCATTCGATCTGGACAGTTTGGTTAACAAGATTTCTGTTTCACCCCACACGGTCAAAGGTTTCACTAAACGAGAATTTGGTTACTTTTCTGTGGTTCTTAGAAGCAGATGTTAATCTGTTATGAGGCACACAAAATAAGCCAAAAATCATCAATTCATGTTTGCCAAACATGCATATTCAATCTCCTTCCTTCATTTTGTAGGGAAATTTTGGTGATCCATGCTTTCTAACATCCTAATTGACTTGGTAATCTTCTTCCAGAAAGAGAGAGAAAATAGAGCAAGCAATGCCAAATATATCATATGGTTTTGATCTTCATTGCTAAACTTAGACTCCTACCCCCATATAAACGCCTGCTATTCATCTCCTTTAGCTCAACCCAATTCTCATTTTCTTTTTCTTTTTCTTTTTTTCCTTTTTCCGCCTTGAATTTCCTCCTGTTCCTGATATATTTTGCATTGTTCTCTTTTTCTCTGATACTCTCTTTCTCAACCAAACTCCAAGGAGAAAGAGAGGCATCAAGCTGAAATAATATTTCCCTTATCAGCATCCAGTAATTGCAATGGCAAAGGAGCTGAGGCATGTGATGAGCATCACTTGGATTGAGGTTGCACCATCACTTATTGATTTACCATTGAAGCCTTCCAGTACCCCTACCCTAGAGACCATTTTGGAAGACAGAGCTGAGGAAAATGAAGACTACAACAATAACAACAACAACAACATGAACAATAGCAATGAAGATTATTGATTGATTTTAGGTTTTGGTAAGGGTGGGAATGTTGGTTTCCTAATTTTAAGGTTTTCTCTGGACGTGAGTGTGAGCATATATGCATGCATGCAGACTAGATAGCTAGCACTTGGTACCGATGACTTATCAAAGATGTTTTGACAGATTAGTGTTTTTTTTCGTCTTTGATAAAAGGTCGTGTATGATGATTTGTAATCTAGTTTGTATTTTTTGGCATTATAGTACTAATATAATTATTAATATATTATCTTCTCTGGCCTCTATATTTTTCTTTTTTTCTTTTGAAAGCCATTAAAACATGATCAGGTGAAAAAGAAATCAGAGTTTAACGATTTATAATGCATGATTGAACGTTCAAGCTATCCTACAAAAGTCTTGATTTTGTACAATAGTATTAATTGTATAAAACAATATATCATGTAATTTAAAAGTCTTGATTTAATGACGTAAAATGCAGAGGAAACCTGATCCACATGACCAGTACTGCGTGTCATAAGTTAATGGCTGGTGCTACTTTCACCGTTGGGAGCTCTCGTTAGGACTCCCGCTTGTGCTTTTTTGAGATTTTTGTGATGTATTTTTTTATATATATTTTTTTAACACATTTAAATATGTTTTAAAAATTTACAATATTATTAAAAAAATACTTACTTAATCATTAAGTAAATAATAATAATAATAATAATAATAATAAAATAAAAAAGTCAAAGCGGTAGAAATCAGAGATAAAAACCATGGATAAGAGTAGCATTTTCCTAACTTAATTTGTAAGAAAATTAAATTAAATTCTATCACGTCATTGATGTACTGGTGTTATCGATATGAAAGTTGTGACAACCATATTGATTTGCAAATATAATTTTTTATAATTAGAAGGATATATTAAAATGATCAATTTATGTTTAAAAGGGATGTTTAGAAATAGTTTTAATCTATCTCATCTCATTTCCTTCACAAATATCATTTAAATATAAATATTTTCAAACTAATCATTACAATAATCTCAAACTTTTAAATAAAAAATAATTTAAAATTTTTCAAATTTTCAAATAAAAATTATATTTAAAAATTATATTCTAATAATATTTTAACTTTATAATATTTTTTCTTCAACTTTTTCTTTCTCCTTTCCCTAAACCTCATAAAACATTAAACTCAAGTTATCTCACTACTATTCACAAAAGTTTCATTTCATCTTATTCTCTAAGCGATCATCCCCTAAGTCTAGATTTTTTTTTTTTTTTTTTTAAAGATGAAATTTTATTGCTCAGCAAGTCTTACAACATCTCAAGAGAAACAATTGACTGAATACATGTTGGAATTTCTTCCAAAACTATAGAATTACCTTGAAGAGATAATACTTCCCGAGCAAGAATATGAGCAACTTGATTAGCTTCTCTTCTTATATGGAGGACTGACCAATAGTAAAGGAATTGAACATAAATATGGCATCTTCAACTAACCAACCTCCTTGTGACCAATCATTGTTTTTCATTAAAAGATTATTCACAACTTGTAAAACATCTCCGTCCAATATTAATGATCGAATGCCCAAATCTTTACAAAAATTTGTAGCAATGATGATAGCATAAGACTCAGCCACCCTAGGACTTGCATATAAACTTTTGTTGGCACTCAAAGATCTTATCACATGGCCTTGCCCATCATGAATGATCACTCCTATACCAATCTTGCCATTCACCTTATCAACTGCAACATTCCAGTTGACTTTAAAAAACTAATCTGGAGGCTTAGTCCATTTGGGAGGAATCTATCCAATTTGCTATTGAGGAAGCTTTTTGAGAATTTGTGCACTCTTGAAAGTTAGTCAATCTGCCTTTGCTTTGCTTACAATAGAATTAGGATGTTTGAACTGTTTTCCATGAATCACATCATTTCTTATCAACCAGATCAACCTTACTGCTATTGAAAGTTCCTCAAGTTCATCCTAGTTAAGAATAATACAAAGCTTGCTCCAAATGTCTAGAAAACAATCACTTTGAAAGACAAACTTTTGAATTCTCTTGCTACTTTGACACCAAATATCTCGAACTCTTTCACAGCCCCAAATAGCAAACCTCATTAATTCTCTATAGACTTCGCATATAGGACATGAATCATCATCAAGAAGTTTCCTTCTGCACAGGTTGGATCCTATTGGTAGTGCATCTTGACAAGCCCTCCATATGAACATCTTGATTGCATTTGCCACCTTCAACTTCTATATTTATTTCCAAACAGATTATGCTATATTCTTCTCAGAACAGCACCCTTGACTTCTAACTTTAATGTCTTTGTGAAGATGATAGGCACTTTTTACAAAAAAAAAAAAATGCATTCCTTTGTATAATACCACACTAGACTATCCTCCCTTCTCCCAACACAAAGAGGTATATTTTAAATTATATCAACATCTTGTGAAGACAAAAGGTTGTTCAGCTTCCTTACATTCCATCTACTTATATCAGATTCAATCAGTTAAGCAACCTTAGTATCTTCATTGTCATTTGGACAAGGTGAGTGGATCATCAAGGAATGATGCTTGGGAATCCACTTATCTTGCCAAATTCTAACTTGCCTACCATTTCCTATCCTTCATATTAGTCCCTCCTTAAGAAGTTTTTGCCCTGCAATTATGCTCCTTTAATCATAAAATGGTCTATTGCCCAAAGTTGCCTCTAGTAGATCTTTATTGGAAAAATACTTCTGTTTTAATACTCTAGCAGGTGAAGAGTCTGGATTCTTAAACATTTTCCAACTTTGTTTAGCCAACATGGGTAAGTTAAAGCTTTCAAAATCTTCAAACCCCAAACCTCCAACCTTTTTAGCTAGCCCCATTTGCTTCCATTTAATTTATTAGACTTTAGTACTCTCACCATTTTGTCCCCACTAAAACTTTCTTAACATTTTGTTCAACTTCTTGGTTATAGATAATAGGAATATGCCCATGGTGTAAGTTGGAATAGCTTGAAACACTTTCTTCAATAGAATTTCCTTCCCTGTAGTAGACAAAAACTTGGTTTTTCAATTAGAAATGCCCATGTCTTGTCTAGCAAATAATTAAAAGTTGCAAGTTTTGATCTCCCTACTGTAGCTAGAAGCCCCAAATACATCTCATATGTTCCAGTGGATCTCACCCCTGCTATTTGAACAATTGTATTCTTTACCTCTTATGGAGTGTTTCTATTAAAAAAATAAAAATCTTCTCTTTGTTAAGCATCTACCCAGAAGCTTTCTCAAATTGTTCCAAATTTTATAGAACTTGATTTCATTCCAAAGAATTGGTTTTGTAAAATAAGAGATTATCATTAGTAAAAAAGATGTGTGATGTGAACCCGCGGGAAGAGAATCCCTTGAACCCACAATCAATTTGAAAACATACCCAAGAACGCCAAACTCAAGTCTATGGATAGAAAATTTAGATCCGTTGAGATCTCGTTTCAAGAACCTATATTATATTAAAATCTAGATCCAATGAAATCCCGTCTCAAAAACCCAAATTACAAGGAGGAACGCCACAAAGGTTGTGATTTACTTTTGATAAGTTCAAGAGTTCAATTAAGAACAAGAGGAGAAAACTCACTCACAATGAAAATTCAATAAAAAATGTCTTACCCTCTCAAATGAGGCTCCAAGTGGTTTAAATAAAATCTCCAAAATCCTAAGTGAGCCATGGTACTGTAGCATGAATAGTGCCCGGCTACAGTACTTCTAAAACCCTAATTTACTTTAAATAATAACTTTCCAAATATGCCATTGGCCAAAATACAAGGCCTTCCCAAAAACCCTAGCTCATTAGAAATAAGACACGTGTGGGTTGACATCCTCAAGCCCACTTATTCTAAACTAATAAAATAAGCTCTTTTAATGAAATAAATAAGTCCAAAGCTTTCAATAACAATAAGCCCAAGTCGTGTCTTTTGTAGTGTATCACGTGCATGAAAACTAGATCTCCTCCTCTCAAGCTCATCTTGAATGTTGGCTCTTGCTAAACACGTCTCAAGTGGATTTCACCAATCATTGCATAGCTTTTTTCATCTTCCTAACTCTTGATCTTGTAATTGCCCATTCTGAAACTTGCAAAAGATCTTTACGACTTAGTCCACCTTGGAGCCCATCATTCCCCATCTCCTCAAAATGATTCGTCCTCAAATCCCCACCTGAATCAAAGGGAAAAAGATCAGTAACATTGAAAATAGCAAACACATGATACTTACCTGGAAGATCCACTAGATATGAAGTATCATTAATTGTATCAAGAATTTGAAAATGTCCATCCAAGCTACTTCTGTCATCAACAGGTAAAGGCATTAAATCAAAAGGAATAAGTGGATTAAAACCAAAAACAACTTCAAAAGATGAATGAGAAATAGTAGTATGCATGGTCTTATTATATGAAAGCTCTAATAATGACAAATGATACTCTCGCAAACGTTCATGCAACAATTTAATGAATGGAAAATGATACTCGCATAAATGTTCATGAAACACATCTAAAGTCTTCCTTACACCAAAATGATCACTCAAATTATATGCGACCTCAATGAATGGTAAACCGTACTCCCAAAAGTGTTTATGCAGTACGCCTAAACTCTTCTTTACACCAAAGTGACCACTCCAACTATATGCAAACTCAATGAATGAGAAACAATACTCCCACCATTGTTCATGCAATATGCCTAAAATATTCTTTATACCAAAGTGACCACTCCAACCATATGCAAACTTAATGAATGGCAAGAAGTACTCCCACCAATGGTCATGCAACACGTTTAAAGTCCTCTTTATATCAAAATTTTCCAACAGACCACATCCATGCACAAGCAACTCGCGCATAAGATTAGTAGGCACACAAAATCTTTTCTCTCTAAACAAGTACCAATCTAGTCTATAAAACTTACCAAACAATGTTTTCTCACATACTCTATACGCACTAGCTAAGCCATCATCAATAACATACAATTTCTTATCATATTCAAGTCTTAATAATTTTGTATCTAAAATGATGACAATGACATACCTTCTTGCTAAAGAATTGAACACAAAATTTTTCTTACCATATATGTACTGAATTACATGAGGAAAGGTCTCAATGAATTGAACCCACTTGGCATGAATTCTATTCAACTTACCTTGTCCCTTCAAGTGCATCAAGGACTTATGTTCTTCAAAGAAAGGTCGGGTAGGAATTGTCGCACCTGACACAAGATCAATGTATTGCTTTATCTCTCTAATAGGTGGTAATCCACTAAACATACCGCTAGGAATCATGACCTCATATCCCTGTAATAAAGAGATAACAATACTAGACAAAGATTCATTAAATCCATTAATAGTAAAATTCGCCTTAGCATAAAAACTCACATCTCTCTTTGTTTTTCTCTCACTTTCTTCACTCCTGCTTTTCTTTTCACTCTTTTTTTTCTTTCACTCTCTTTTTCCTTTTCACTCTCTTTTTTCTTTTCACTCTCTCTCTCTTTTCTTCAGTCTCTTTATTCTTTTCACTCTCTATTTTTTCTTCACTCTCTTTGTTTTTTTCACTCTCTCCTTCTCTTGAGGTTTTGGCCTCACCATTTCTTTTTTTTTTCAATCTCACTTTCACTCTTTCTTTTTTGATCAATCTCACTTTTCTCTTTCTTTTTTGATCAAACTCACTTTTCAACTTCAGTTGGTCCTCATGGACCTGTGTTGGAGTTAAAGAAGCAAGTTTGATTGTTTTTCCATCCTTTTCAAAACTGTACATGTTCCTAAACTCATCATAGATCACTCTCCTATCACACTGTCATGGCCTCCCCAATAAAATATGGCCAGCATCCATAGGCACTACATCACAAAATATCTCATCCTTGTACCTCCCAATTGAAAAAGAAACTAGCACTAGCTTATTTATCCTAACCTCCCCACAATCATTCAACCACTACAACTTGTATGGTTTAGGGTGTTTCAAAATAGGTAAATTCAATTTCTCAACTAAAGTAGTACTAGCAACATTAGTACAACTCCCTCTATCAATAATCATATTACATACCTTGTTGTTGATGTGGCATCTAGTATGAAAAATGTTCTCTCTTTGCTGTTCTATACCATCCATCTTAAATTTTGTATTGGGAGGACGCCTAACAATAAGAAACTCGTCATACTCTTCATTCTTATTGTACCTATTCTCAATACTAGGCTCACGTCTCCTCCTATCTCTCTCACTTTCACTACAACAGATTGCACTTTTCCCGGCGATTTATAATCGTCGGGAAAAGTGAAAAAATCCCCGCCAAATACATATACCGGCGATTACAAAATCGCTGAATATTCGCCGGTACTATTCAACCATTTCCGATATACTGCGGCGGAAACCAAAAAATCGCCGCTAAAACTAACGGATTTCCCAGCGAGTTTTGAATCGCCGGGAAAGAAATTTAAAAACAGAAAGTCATTTGCCAGCGATTACAAAATCGCTGCCAAATCCTTTGCCAGCGATTTTTGAATCGCTGGCAAAGGAATTTAAAAACAGAAAGTCATTTGCTAGCGATTAGAAAATCGCTGCTAAATCCTTTCCCAGCGATTTTTGAATCGCTGGCAAATGACTTCTGAGCTTTAAATTCCTTTGCCAGCGATTAAAAAATCGCTGGGAAATCCTTTGGCAGCGATTTTTTATTCGCTGGCAAATGTCTTTCGGTTATTAAATTCATTTGCCAGCGATTCAAAAATCGCTGCCAAAGGATTTACCAGCGATTTTTGAATCGCCGCCATTAAACACCCTTTGCAGTTTTATCAGCCTATTCCCCGCAAGAAAATGGATTTTTCCGGCGACTTTTAATCGCCGCAAATAGTATTTTAAAAAATAAAAAAAAAATTATAATACAGTTGAACCTATATGGTTGTCATAGCCTAAAACACACAACATCCTTATCATATAATTAAATCAACTTATTATATCTTGTAAATTCATCAAAATCTATATTCATGAATATAGATCATTATCCTAGATCTATATTCAACCTCACCTGATATCCATCCTAAAGGAAAGGAAAACACTGACCTTTTCCCACTTTAACCATCTATGATACCAGTTTGCACCAACTTGCCTCCCACATCAATTGTTATCTACTGTTTTACCAATATAACAAGAAATCTACCCAAAAAAAAATCATGATTAATATCAATTGACACCAGTCACACTTTCCAAGTACTAGCTACCACAAAATAGAGTCTGTAAATTTGCACAGATGTAAACAAGCTTTCATTAATACAAAATGGATTGGATGGTAAGGAACTTACTCATCAAATCCCTTGCTTAAAATAGGGTTCTATGGGAAACTGTCTAGCTTTAATCTGAAGCTGGTGCAATCACTACCCTATTGTAGGGATTTAAACTGTCTAGCTTTAAACTGTCTAGCTTTAAAAGTGGTACCAGCATGTGTACTTTTTTTCTTTAGAAGGACAGCAATGACTCCAAAATGAGTTCAATAACTAACCACGTATACCAACACCTTTAGCATTGTGCTAATGCTATAGTTATAACATGCTGCTCCAATTTAATCAGAAAGTATAGAACCTGGAAAGAAAATACCTTGCCAATAGCAGCAGTAGTATTTCCGGCAGCATCTAAAGCATCTGTGAATTTCCCGTATCTTATGGCTCATACCAGCCATTTCTGCAATTCTACATCCCGCACCGGACTGCAATATTTGAACATGGTAATAAGCATCACATTTGTAAGTTGTTGGTACGATACATACAAATATTCATGTAGAAGCATTCATGTTTTGTGCAACACACCCAAGGAAAGTGCATGGTGGTAAAATCCCTCAGATTGGACGAGGTCATTTAAACTCATTAGATGGTTAGTGATCTCTTTTACAGATTTAAATAGAAGGAACAGGTCACAAAGTGATGTAGGGATCACAGAGTTACCAACTTGTCATAAAATTATTTTCTAATAGAAAGCTTCCTTAGAAACTTAAAACAATTTTGACATTTCATGATGATTCCTTGCCACTATGGGTGAACCTACAGCCAATTACAGATTCTATGGACTGCAGTGATAATTTCATTATGTCTAAAGAAAATTGGGAATATTTGACTCAAAATTTGTGATATATTTGACAGGATCCAAATCTGAAATGGTCATGCAATATAAAAGTTGGAATGCCACGTTTCAGCAGCAGAGCTACAGAAAAAGATCCAATTATCACTACATGGATAGGTATTAATGTTAATATTATAAGCAGCTCTGCAGCAGTGCAGAAGACCAAAAGAAAATAAGCACTAAACTGTAAATCTGAAAATGATCACTCACCTGTAAGCATTGCTGGTATAATATACTGTAGTGTACCCAATAGCAAGTCCAGCCCACAAGCCAATGGCAACACAGAAGAAAATGTGCCTGAATCAATTTATTTTAATAAATCAATCGAAACCTCTTGCGAAACAATAAGAATTTGCCAAAGGACAGACGAAGGGGGGAAGCCTACCAATTCTTTACAGCCTTCTCAGCCCCAAAATCATAAAGAGTAAATTCCGATGGCAAAGCAAAGAAATTGACCACGGCAATACCAACAGTCATCAAGACAGTTGATATAAGAAGTTGTCTCTTCAAGGATGGTTCAATCTCACTCACATTCTTGATCTCAACTGAACTATTGGGTAGCATGCAGTTGAGCAGAGTGTGTAGCCTTAATACACACTCAACACATGAAATGGGTAGTTTTACAAAAACAAAAATAAAACAAATCTGATGCACTCAGAGTTGGAGCAATATTCTCATGCTCTTAAACATCATAACAGTGATGTTTATAAAAAAACTGTTATAAACTAAGGATACATTATAACAGTGACTTATTTATTAAAAATAAATAAAAACATCATAACAATCACATCTCATGAGACAGAATAAGAACAGACCATCATTAACAAACCTGTAAGAACCTTATGCTGTAAAAAAAAATTAGGATAAACTAAGGGAGTTGGTAGCTTGACACAGGTCACATGTGAAAATGAGGTGGCACAGCAAGTGGAAAGGTCGAGTATAATTAGGTGAAAATAGCACAAAAGGTTTTCCAATCTTGACAGATTCATACTTCTATTTTTTATTAGAACACCAAGTGGATTGATTGGTTAACCTGCTGCATGATCAGGTAAATGTTTGTGAAATCCTACTTTCCTACTAAATAACTTTTGTACAAATTTCATTACCAAAGCTACTATTATGCACCGGAACCACAACTCAGAACCACAATTCCATGGCATGGTAGTAGTGTATTTTAAACAATACCAAAATAATTGACAAACCAACCCAAAACCACAACTCATATGCACAAAACAGATGCACAACACAGATGCACAAAAAAGAACCACAACTTTGATGCACAAAACAGAACCACAACTGTCATGTGCACTAAAATGTCACTGCACTAAAACAGAACCACATAACAGATGAAGTTTGTAGTTCAAGCAGTCTCAAAGGCTAGTAGAATGCAGAAAATACAAGTTGAAGGCCACTTATCTTTCTTTCTTTCTTTTTTGATAAGTAGGCCTCTTCTCTTTCTTTTATATTTTCTTTATAATTTTTAGTAATTTGAAATATAGAATAGATGTTAAACACATATAGAACATCTGAAGGCATGAACCTTATTGTTAAAAAAACAGAGCAATGCACTAAAAATTTGTAAAAATATCGATGGCTGGAAGCTCTTCTAATATTCTAATGGGATGCACTAACTTATGTAGTCTTTAGTAATATTATTTGAACATGAATGTCGCAGCTTCTCACTGCATGGGAGTTTTAAGTGATCTGCATATTCAACATTTACCATATACTGGCTTTGTTTTTCTTGCCTTTAACTCATTCATTGGACTTAATTCTGCTTTAAGTTTGAGTCCCCACATGCCCTAATATCATTATAAATTAATAGGCATGAAAAGAGATTAAATCAGAAAAAAAAGAAAAAAAAAAGGTAATCTTGGCAACTGGCAAGGTA
Source organism: Carya illinoinensis (assembly GCF_018687715.1). NCBI lineage: Eukaryota > Viridiplantae > Streptophyta > Magnoliopsida > Fagales > Juglandaceae > Carya > Carya illinoinensis. The sequence goes on along the minus strand of NC_056764.1, from coordinate 14,548,194 downwards.
TCTCTATTCTTAAATACTCATATCTCTATACTATCAAGATCAAACAATTACCCAGCTAAAAGATGATAACTTAACGAGAAATGTTTGATCTATAAAGAGATCTTGCAGTAAAAGAAAAAAGTGGGCTCTTTGACCTCAAGCTCCCGCCTCTCTCATCTCTCTAGAAACTAGAAATCAAAAATCTCCTCAGAGGGAGGCGGGAGCTTCGGCTCCTTCCTCCCTCCCTCCCTCCCGCTCCTTTGTTGTTTTTCTTTGTTCTGTTTTTTCTTTGTTTTTGTTTGTTTCTCTTTTGTAGGCCCAATTCCTAGATCTGGTTTTTTGGAAATAGGGAGACGGTTCTAGTCTCCATGGCTACGGGGTTTTGGCGCAAGGCGTTGGGGGTTTCAGGTCCAGATGTTTTGGGGAGGTGTTGCCTGTTTTCCCGAGGCCTCAGAGCGAGAGTTCAATGGCCTTGCTCTGTTCCAAAACGTAGCTCACGGTGATCGAGATGGTGGAGAAGGTTGAAGACGAGGTGGCCTACGGCTTTCAAGTCGGTGCGGGTCAGGATGAAGGTGAAAACGCCGGAGAAATGCATGGGGAGGGCTTGTTTTTCCCTGGCGAGTTTCCGGAGAACAGAGTTTTTCTGTGGCCTGCAGAGGACCGCCGGAGTATGCACGCATCCGGTGTTTTCAGTCTTGGGGGAGGAGCTTGGAGCCATGAGCAGCCCCTGTTTTCAGATGGCGAGGGATCCGTGAGCTGCGCATGGTGTTGATCTGCACCTGGTTGGAGGGGGGGGGGGACGCCGCACGGTGAAAGGGGCAGCAGCGGAAGTTAGAGACGAAACCCTAAATGGGTTTGTACGTGGGTTGGGTCTTGTTGGGCTGCGCTGTGTTCGTAGGCTGGGCTTGTACGTGGGCTGGTTTTTGGGTTGGGATGCGCTGTGTTATGCTTGGGCTGGGCCCAGGATGTGTTTTGAGTGGTTGTTTGTTGTATGTATTGTTTTAGTTAGTAGTAGGGAACATAGTCTCTAGGACCGAGGGTCCGTAGAGTTTGTACTCTACTCTTTGGGAGGGGGAGGTGTGTGGACTGTCTTTCTAAGACAGAGGTTAGTCTCTCAGACGGTTAGTCTGGAGATCTGTCCCTCAGACGATTAGTCTGGAGGCCTTGGGCAAGACCATGTCAGTCGCAAAGAAATTTGTGGACTGAGGAACGAGTAAATGTTTTTATTTAACTTGTTTTTTACAAGTTAAAAGTTGTAATTGTCCGCTTGAATGAATGGAATTTCACTTTCAAAAAAAAAAAAAAAAAAAAGAGATCTTGCAGTAATAAACTTGGGAATAACGACATGACGTCGTTTGATGTGAGGCGTCAGATTATAGACCAACACTTTTTATTATAAAATAGATGATGTAACGTTTCACATTAAGTTATCATGCCAATTTATATATTCACTTTTATAAAATCTCTTTCTAGACCTAAGACTTGATCTCTTAACAGCATTTCTTGATCCTTTTCAAAGTGGAAATCATTGTTCAACCTGTTATAAATTAAAATTATTCTTGAATGTCAAACGTACTAATGATATAAATAAATAATCGAATGATAGGCAAAAGACATGAATGTTATTTTCACACTAACTAGTTATACCTAACTAAAAGATTGTAATATAATAAAAGTGAGTTCTTCTTTTCAAAAGTGAGAACTCACTATTCAACCTTTTTACATGTAGCCTAAAGTATTATTAATCTTATCAGACGTGCATAGGATAAAAAGGTAAGACAAGTAACAGCCAACTAATCCATTAGTTCTAACTGCCTTTTTCCTTTGCACTCACTACTGCATCATGCACAAACGATTAATATTCATGCAAACAACCAAAGCTATTAGTGGCTTGAGATTAAAGAGATTATCAGTAGGGCCAACCTCATGAGCCCCAAATCCCACCTCCTCTTTATCACTATGGATTAATTAATTTTCCATAGTGAGCCCAATCAGATAACTAAATACAATTACTCAGCCCAGATTTGCTAAATTTAAAATCACTAAAGCCAGTTATATATTATTTGGCAGGTCGGGCTCCATTTGCATCAGAAATTGAACTGCAATTGAAGGTTTCAGAATGGAATATTGGTTCCATTTTACATTCAAGTTCCCATTTTAAAACTATAGTTCAATTAGGAAGCTTATATGATTTGTCTAATACCGGGAACGAAAAGGATGGGGCATCTGATTTATAACTTGAAGTGAACGTGGGTGTGTCCGTGAGAAGCAGAGAAGGAGAAGGTGCTTACCACTGGTCGGCAACTCAGAACTCCAACAACTCCCACAAGCCGTGCAGCACCAAACCCACAATCAATCTGCGGTGGAGATAGAGAAGGGGAAATAACTGAATGCCCTAGGATTCGAAGTCAGAGGGTTTTCACGAGAGAGAGAGAGAGAGAGAGAGAGAGAGAGAGAGAGAGAGAGAGAGAGAGAGAGAGAGAGAGAGAGAGAGAGAGAGAGAGAGAGAGAGAGAGAGAGAGAGAGAGAGAGAAACTCAGAATCGAACTTGAAGCTGCCGAGGATGGAGTCTGGTTCAACTTCCGTGGGAGGGAAATGGAGTGGGGGTGGTGTGGCTAAATCGCTGGAGATTTCCTTCGGCTGAAATAGGTAAGCATATGGCGTCGGTGGTCTTTTGGAGAAGGATAGAACGTATAGAGGCGTGGAGAAAGAAGGAGCAGGCCGTAGGGAATCGGGGGGTGGGTTTTGGTGGGGGTGGGGGGGTGGGGGGGGGGGACTCGGGACGAAGATGAAAATTAAGACTTGGCGCCCAAAGATACAGGTGAAGTGACGTAGTTTAGGCGATGGGAAAAGTATATTGAACTATAGCAGCGATTTCATAATCGTTGCAATAGTTATTATAAACTCCCGGCTACTGAATGGTTTTATTAGATCATAATAATCGCGGGGATTTTTAACTCGCCGGGAAAACATACTTTTGCCAACGATATTTTTCGCGGCGATTATGAAATCGCCGGAATATCCCCGATTTCTTGTAGTGTTTGTAAATTTCTAATCAATGCACCTTGTTGTTTCATCTTATCCATCACTTCCCTCAACTTCAAATTTAACCTTTCAAACTTTTGTTGCATGGACTCCAATAAAAAGAATGAATTGTCTGACATCCCATTTGGTTATGAGTCACTTTAATGAGACATTGTATGTGCTGCAAAAAAAGGAATGTTAGTGGAAAAAGACCTCACACGCTTTCCCTCACATGTTTACACTTAAATAATGACACTCCACTCGTGTTTTACTCTTAATTGGCTTTTTCCCGATAATGATCTTACACTTTCTTACATTTTACCTCAAGAGTTTTCCCACTCAAGTTCTTTCAAAACTAATTGAACTCAATCAAGACAAAGCAACCTTATTTAATCCCAACTAGCAATTAGATCCAAGAAACAAGAACAAGAGAAACACGGAAGAAACAATAATGACACGAGAATCAAGGAAATTATACAAGGGAAAGCATAATTACAAAACAAGATATCAACTAGAAAAAATGCATTCAGCCCCTTTACAGATAACATTCAATCAATGCCAAACCACTCAATTTCATATGGCAAAATATTTCAAACAACTATACCCAAAATCATTTTCTTTCTCTTTTTTTTTTTTTTGCCTTTTTTTTTCGAATTTTCTTTCTTTCTTTTCTTTTCTTTTCCTTTCCTTTCCTTTTTTTTTTCTTTTCTCAACAATTCAACCAAAAACAGAAATATTCAATTGTGATAATCAAACAATTGAATTCAAACACATACAAATTGACAAGGAAATAGAAGGGAATCAATGAAACCCTAGAAATTTCAAACCCTAGATGGTGCAAATTTTGGCAGCTCTCAAACAAGGAATTTAGCCACCATATGATGATGAACATGAAACCCAAATGATAGAATAATTAGGCAGTCCTAGGAAATTCAAATTTCTGCACTTTTTTTTTTTGTGCAACCCTAGAACAATGAAACTCTAGAATTAACGATACAATAAATAAAGATAGAATCAGATCTGATTGGAAACCTGGCTCTGATTACCAAATGATGTGAACCCGCGGGAAGAGAATCCCTTGAACCCATAATCAATTTGAAAACTTACCCAAAAACGCCAAACTCAAGTCTATGGATGGAGAATTTAGACCCGTTGAGATCTCGTTTCAAGAACCTAGATTATATTAAAATCTAGACTCAATGAAATCCCGTCTCAAGAACCCAAATTACAAGGAGGAACGCCACAAAGGTTGTGATTTACCTTTGATAAGTTCAAGAGTTCAATTAAGAACAAGAGGAGAAAACTCACTCACAATGAAAATTCAATAAAAAAATGTCTTACCCTTTCAAATGAGGCTACAAGTGGTTTAAATAAAATCTCCAAAACCCTAAGTGAGCCGCGGGTACTGTAGCATGAACAGTGCCCAGGCTACAGCACTTATAAAACCCTAGTTTACTTTAAATAATAACTTTTCAAATATGCCCTTGGCCAAAATACAAGGCCTTCCCAAAAACCCTAGCTCATTAGAAATAAGACATATATGTGGGCTGACATCCTCAAGCCCACTTATTCTAAACTAATAAAATAAGCTCTTTGAATGAAATAAATAAGTCCAAAGCCTTCAATAACAATAAGCCCAAGTCGTGTCTTTTGTAGTATATCACGTGCATGAAAACTAGATCTTCTCCTCTCAAGTCCATCTTGAATGTTAGGCTCTTGCTAAACACGTTTCAAGTGGATTTTACCAATCCTTGCATAGCTTTCTTCATCTTCCTAGGTCTTGATCTTGTAATTGCCCATTCTGAAACTTGTAAAGAATCTTTACGATTTGGTCCACGTTGTGGTCCATCAAGGTGGTTAATGGTGATTGTAGATCTTCCGATAGGTACATCTAAAATACTCCCAATCTGTTCAGCTTGGATCAGTAAAGATGAAAGAGTATTAGCACACATGATAATAAAAACATATGGGGAAAGGGGATCCCCTACCTTAAACCCCTTGAAGGTGAGAAAGAATCTTAAGAGTTTCCATTGATCAATAAGGAGTAAGAAATTGAAAAAATGCATTCCATAATCAAGGAGATCCATCTGTGACAAAATCTCATTTCAGCCACAACAGCTTCAAGAAAAGTCCACTCCACACAATCATATCATTTGCTCATATCCAACTTTATGCATGTAATACTCTTTTCCACTCTTGGAAGTGTTTAAAGAATGAAGAGTTTCATAGTTCACTAATATATTATCAGTGATGAGCCTCCCTGGTATAAATGCACTATGGGTTGGAGAGATGATCATAGGCAAAATCTGTTTCAATCTATTTGCAAGAACTTTGGCCACTATCTTGTAAAGAATATTACATAGGCTTATAAGCCTATGCTCTGTAACTTGTTTAAGCTCTTTAACTTTAGGAATAAAAGTGATAAAGGTATCATTAATGCTTCTTAGTGAACCTCCACCCTTTAGAAAATTCAACACAAATCTGCAGACTTCTTTACCAACATCCTTCCATTGTGTTTGATAAAATTGAGATAGGAATCCAATAGGGCCAGGAGAACTTAGTGGAGGCATTTGAAAAATTGCTTCTTTAACTTCTAGCTCAGAAAAATAAAATAAAAGCATGTTATTCATTTCAATTGTTACTCTAGCATCCATATAGGCCAAACAACTATCAATTTCCACAGGATTTGAGGAATTAAAAAGTGCTATAAAATAATCAGCAAAAATATCACCTATTTTGGATTGGTTGTGGTGAAGCTCTCTATGCTGATCAAGAATATACTTGATTGTATTTGCCTTCCTCCTCTGACTTGCATGTATATGGTAAAAAGTAGTAATTCTTTCTCTATGAGCTAACCATTGTTGCTTTGCCCTTTGCTTCCACTTGAGCTCCTCTTCCTCTAATAAAATCTCCACTTCATTATGTAGATGATGTATAGAGGCCACTTGATCATCATCAGTCGTTGAGCCTTGCAATCTTGAAATTCTCTCCAATCTATCTCTGATTGCACCATGATTTTTTTTTATTGCTGGACTAATTCCACATTCGTAGCCTTTCTTAATTTATAGTGTTGCAATGTGCCACATGTAACAGCCTGCTAGAAATTCAATTGTGAAATTTCTATTAAATTTAGGAATCTCGTGAAGACCCAATAAGTTTTCACGAATCCATTAATCATATAGGTTTTTGTCTAACTACATAGTTAGTGTTATTATTTACTATGGTATCAGAAGTGTGTTTTTGATTATTGGAGATAGTTAAAAGTGTCAAAATGTATTATAGTTTATGCCATTAGATTCGGAGGGTTATTTAAGATCTTATGGCGCAATAACATTTTTTCATATTTTCGAACAAAACGTCTGTTCAAAACTGTAGATATTATTGGATAAAAATATCTTAAACTAATTTTGTGGATATTATTTGATAAAAATATTTTAAGCTAATTTCGTGGATATTATTGGGTAAAAATATCTTGAATTGATTTTTGTAGATATTATTAGGTAAGAGAGTTCTACACTCCACTCTCACTCCGGGTAAGAGAGTCTTACACTTAACTCTCATTTCAGGTAAGAGAGTCCTACACTTAACTCTCACTCTAGCCTCATCTTTTCCATATCTCATCCATAAGTATCTCCAGCCACCTCTCCCCACGAAATTATTTTCATTTATACTTTCCATTAAAAGAATATCAAACACTCTCTCTCGGATAGCTTTTAGGAGTTCTTTTGCATGACCATTTCGAAGTTTTTGTAAGTGTTTTATCATAAAGGATCCTTCATATAAGTTGTTCCTTTTTTAGTCTAATTTACGTGGATATCTTATTTGTCCTATTTGAAGATCATTTGGTCAGTCAAATATTATGTAAACTATAGAAAGGTCATTCTGGAATATAAACTAGAGAATATGTTATAGTTTGGAGTTTTTGACCAAGCTAATGGATAGATATTAGTCCGAAATTTTTATGGAGTATTGTTAACATGTATATATGACTATTGGTTGAGGCTTTTTGCATGATTAAAGGTTTTGATGAATATTTTCTTAGATTTAGAAACTTAGAAACTAGAAGAGGAAAAACAGTTTCTGTTTTGAGAAAGTTTAACTCTTTGGTGGTCTAAACCTATTCCAACGACTTTAATAATTTTATTGGAGGATTATAAGCATCTTATATACATGTTATATTATTATTTTGAAAATATTTGATGTTAGTTTCAAAGATATGAAATTTTATGCAAAGAGATATTCAAATAAGCCAAAGCGTGGATGTTCTTGACTAAATTTATGTTTTGGTTAATTTTTAACCATGTGATCTTGAATTAGAAGCTTATATATGTTTTAGGACATCTTTTTAAACCATGTGATGGCTTGGTTTGAAGATCACATATTTATAAGTCATAGATCAAAAGGTTGATCAAAACAAGTTGGAAACAAAAATCAATGGAAATAGCATATGGAAATTTCGGCCCTATGGAGTTTTAATAGTTGTGATTAGTTTTAAATTTTTCTAAATTGATATTTGAGTTGAAGATAAAATTTACATAAGACATGTAAATTTTGGTGACTTTTGGAGTTAGTATGCAAAATCCTTAAGTTATGGGTAAAATGGTCATTTTCCTACATATAGAGGGTAAAATGGAAATTTTACTCTTTAAGTTAGTATTTTATATATTTCAATTTATTAGTGATTTAGTGCTAACTTTTAGAATCAATAATTACAGTTCCTCGTGATCGCGCTTAAAGTTTTATAAGAAACGCGGAGATCGAGGTAAGTTAGTTTTTAACTTACTAGCAGTCTACTATGTATGTGTGATAAGTAAAGGAACTACAGTGTATGTATGTGTGTTATCATATATGTCATGTCATGCCAAGTTATCACGTAATTGTCAATTATACAGAATTTATTCTGTCATCAATTTTTATCTGTTACATAATATATTCTGTCATGTATTACTGTACCTTACAAGTACATCATGCTAAGTATACCATCTATTACATGTATGTCAAGTCATGTAATATTTACTGTTGCAACTATGTCATGTTAAATATGTTGTCTATTATATGTTATACCATGTTACAAAATGTTTCTATCTCAAGTTGGTCATATATTTCAAGTTATGTTCAAGTCACGTTATGTTACATCAGGGTTTCAGTCATTTCGTATTCCAATCACGTTTCATCTTGATTACTTATGTATGGGGTCATAACAATTGTGACGCATAAACTACGTGAGACACATCAATTGTGACATGTAGAATACATGGGGCCACAACAACTGTGGAGTATGTATTTTTCATGTTAAGTCAAGTTTCCGTAGAATACATGGAGCCACAACAACTGTAGAGTATGTATTTACACGTAGAATACATGGGGCCACAACAACTATGGAGTATGTATTTTTCATGTTAAGTCAAGTTTGTGTGGAATACATGGGGCCACAACAACTGTGGAGTATGTATTTACACGTAGAATACATGGGACCACAACAACTGTGGAGTATGCATTTTTCATGTTAAGTTAAGTTTCAGATCAAGTTCATGTCAAGTCAAGTTCAGTCCATGTTTCAATTTAAGTTATGTCAATTATGCTATGTTGTACGCCAAGTTATGCTTTAATTACTTATGAATTTGATTATGCATTTATGCTTTTACTGTCATGCATGCATCATTAGCTTGTGTGGAAGTTTTTTGTTAACTTACTGAGATTTGTAATCAAATATCACTTTGGTAGTCCCAACTACCATTCCCCCCGAATGGTAGATCTTGTTACAGGACCTGAAGGAGAATCAGGAGTTAATCAACTAGACACAGTTGACTAAGCGACGGCGCGACGTCAATGTTAATATAGTAGTTAACGTAAATTACTACTTGTACAATGGAGTTGCATCTCTAGTACTTTTTGGATCATAACCATTTTTGGACTAGTGTTGTGATATATTTAATGAGTATTTATGTATGAAGTATGTTTTAAGCATTTGGGATATTTTTAATTTGGTGCATAGTATTGCTAAAGAAAAAAATTATCCGCTGCGAATATTGCATAATGTTAGATGCATGTTAGGAACATTGCATCTTATATGTCATGAACGGGGGCAGGTAACCTTGTGTTACATGTCTCGACGTTTTAAATGTCCGTCCGATCCCAAACAAAATTTGGGGGCTTCACACCACATATATCATGTAACAGCCCGCTAGAAATTCAATTGTGAAATTTCTATTAACTTTAGGAACCTCGTGAAAACCCCATAAGTTTTCACGAATCCATTAATCGTATAGGTTTTTGTCTAACTACATAGTTAGTGTTATTATTTACTATGGTATCAGAAGTGTGTTTTTGATTATTAGAGATAGTTAGAAGTGTCAAAATGTATTATAGTTTGTGCTATTAGACTCGGAGGGTTATTTAAAGTCTTATGGCGCAATAACATTTTTTCATATTTTCGGACAAAACGTCTGTTCAAAACTGTAGATATTATTGGATAAAAAGAAATATCTTGAGGTAATTTTCATGAATATTATTGGGTAAAAATATTTTGAGTTGATTTTTATAGATATTATTAGAGAAAAATATCTTAAGTTGATTTTTTGTAGATACTATTGGATAGAATATTATGAGATAATCTTTTATAGATATTTTGGGTAGGAGAAAACTACACTCAACTCTCAACTCCAGCCTCATCTCTTCCATATCTCATCCATAAGTATCTCCAGCCACCTCTCCCCACGAAATTATCTTCATTTACACTTTCCATTGAAAGAATATCAAACACTCTCTCTCGGACAGCTTTTAGGAGGTCTTTTGCACGCCCGTTTCGAAGCTGTTGTAAGTGTTTTATCATAAAGTCTCCTTCATATAAGTTGTTCTTTTTTTAGTCTAGTTTACATGAATATCTTATTTTCCCCATTTGAAGATCATTTGGTCAGTCAAATATTGTGTAAACTATAGAAATGTCATTCTAGGAGATAAACTGGAGAATATGTTATAGTTTGGAGTTTTTGACCAAGCTAATGGATAGATATTGGTCCGAAATTTTTATGGAGTATTGTTAACATGTATATATGACTATTGGTTGAGGATTTTTGCATGATTAAAGGTTTTGATGAAAGATTTTCTTAGATTTAGAAACTTAGAAACTGGAAGAGGAAAAACAGTTTCTGTTTTGAGAAAGTTTAACTCTTTGGTGGTCTAAACCTATTCTAATGACTTTGATAATTTTATTGGAGGATCCTAAACATCTTATATACATGTTATATTATTATTTTGAAAATAATTGATGTTAGTTTCAAGGATATGAAATTTTATGCAAAGAGATATTCAGATAAGCCAAAGTGTGGATATTCTTGGCTAAATTTATGTTTTGGTTAATTTCTAACCATGTGATCTTGAATTAGAAGCTTATATATGTTTTAGGACATCTTTTTAAACCATGTAATGGTTTGGTTTGAAGATCATATATTTATAAGTCATAGATCAAGAGATTTATCAAAACTAGTTGAGGAAAAAGTTTCTGTTTTTGGACTAAGTGTAAAACCAAAAACTCCAAATGTTATTTTGTGATTTTGGTGACTTTAGTTTGATGATTTAAAGCATGGTTGATGTTAGGATGATATTATGAATATGTTAGAAGTAAGATTTGATTTTTGAAATTCTTGGAGATGTTTTGATTTAAGGTCAAAACTTGTGATTCAAGTGCTTGGATCTTTTTACAAAAAAGTTTGGTGTTGATTATTAGCTTTTTCTAAATGGATGTTTTAAGTATGGTTTTGAACTTAGGATTGGAAGATGTTTGTTGCTAAATTTTGGTTTAAGCATGAGTTTTGAAGTTGGAAGGAATTGCAACAAAAATCAAGGGAAATGGCCTATGGATGTTTCGGCCATAGTATGTTCTTCATAGTTGTATTTTGTTTTAAATTTTTCTGAGTTGATATTTAAGTTTAGGACAAAATTTACATGAGGAATGTAAATTTTAGAAACTTTTGGAGTTAGTATGCAAAATCCTTAAGTTATGGGTTGGTAAAACAGTCATTTTCCCACATGTAGAGAGTAAAATGAAAATTTTACTCTTTAAGTTAGTATTTTCCATATTTCAAATATTTAGTGATTTAGTTCTAACTTGTATAATCACTAATTACAGTTCCTCGTGGTCGCACTTGAAGTTTTATAAGAAACGCGGAGATCGAGGTAAGTTAGCTTTTAACTTACTAGCAGTCTACTGTGTATGTGTGCTAAGTAAAGGAACTACAGTGTATGTATGTATGTTATCATATATGTCATGCCATGCCAAGTTATCACGTAATTGTCTATTATACAGAATTTATTCTGTCGTCAATTTTTATCTGTTACATAATATATTCTGTCATGTATTACTGTACCTTACAAGTACGTCATGCTAAGTATGTCATCTATTACATGTATGTCAAGTCATGTAATATTCATTGTTGCAAATATGACATATTAAATATGTTGTCTATTATATGTTATGCAATGTTACGAAATATTTCTATCTCAAGTTGGTCATGTATTTCAAGTTATATTCAAGTCACGTTATGTTACGTCAGGGCTTCAGTCATTTCGTATTCCAGTCACGTTTCATCTTGATTACTTATGTATGGGGTCACAACAATTGTGACGCATACACTACGTGAGACACAACAATTATGTCACGTAGAATACATGGGGCCACAACAACTGTGGAGTATGTATTTAAGCAGTTAAAGAATAAGTTTCCGTAGAATACATGGAGTCACAACAACTATGGAGTATGTATTTACACGTAGAATACATGAGGCCACAACAACTGTGGAGTATGTATTTTTCATGTTAAGTCAAGTTTGTGTAGAATACATGGAGCCACAACAACTGTGGAGTATGTATTTACACTTAGAATACATGGGGCCACAACAACTGTGGAGTATGTATTTTTCATGTTAAGTCAAGTTTGTGTAGAATACATGGGGCCACAACTGTGGAGTATGTATTTACACGTAGAATACATGGGGCCACAACAACTGTGGAGTATGTATTTTTCATGTTAAGTCAAGTTTCAGATCAAGTTCATGTCAAGTCAAGTTCAGTTCATGTTTCAATTTAAGTTATGTCAATTATGTTATGTTGTACGCCAAGTTATGCTTTAATTACTTATGAATTTGATTATGCATTTATGCTTTTACTGTCATGCATGCATCATTAGCTTGTGTGGAAGTTTTTTGTTAACTTACTGAGATTTGTAATTAAATCTCATTTTGGTAGTCTCAACTACCATTCCCCCCGAATGGTAGATCTTGTTACAGGACATGAAGGAGAATCAGGAGCTGATCAACTAGACACAGTTGACTAAGCGACGGTGCGACGTCAATGTTAATATAGTAGTTAACGTAAATTACTACTTGTACAATGGAGTTGCATCTTTAGTATTTTTTAGATCATAATCATTTTGGACTAGTGTTGTGATCTACTCAATGAGTCTTTATGTATGAAGTATGTTTTAAGCATTTGGGATATTTTCAATTTGGTGCATAGTATTGCTAAAGAAAAAAATTATCCGCTGTGAATATTGCATAATGTTAGATGCATGTTAGGAACATTGCATCTTATATGTCATGAACGGGGGCAGGTAACCTTGTGTTGCATGTCTCGACGCTTCAAATGTCCGTCCTTTCCCAAACGGAATTTGGGAGCGTCACATATCAAGTCTCCCTCCAAAAACACCATATGCTCTTTTCCAAGAATCCTATACAATCTTCGAGCACTAGTCTTCCTTCAAGATCCATGAAGCTTCATATCTAAACAAGAAAGTCTTGTTCCTCAGATTTCTTTCTTTTCTTGCAACAATTTTCAAGAGATGATTATGATGATCAAATCTAACCATAGGTAACACTGTGCATAAAGAATTAGGGAAACTTTGATACCATTCCATATTTTTTACTACTCTATCCAGTTTCTTCTTAGTGAAGCCACTATCCCTTCTGTTATTGGTCCATGTAAACTTAGGCCTCTTGGTATAAATGCCACTAAGATCACAAAACTCTAGAGTTTCACAAAGCATTTTTATTTGTTTGTAAGGTCTCAAAGCTGCTTCCACTTTTTCAGATTGGCAAGTAATTTCATTAAAGTCTCCAACACAAAGTCATAGAATATTAGTGATTGGCCTAATATGCTTCAGTAGATCCCAACTAGATTCCCTTTCTGAAGTATCAGGATGCTCATAGAATCCAATGAACATCCATGAGGAGCTAACTTCAGGTTCCTTAATACTCACACCGATATGCCAGGTTAAATAATAATTAATAAGGTTCACTTCCAAGTCCTTATTCCATAACAGACACAACCCACCACTATTGCCCTTATTTTCTACTACAAAACATCAGTCATTACTCAATTTGGCTCTAACGTCCTGCATTCGACTTTTATTGCATTTGATTTCCATAAGAAAAATCAAATTGGAGAACTTTTCCTTAATTAACAACCTAAGGAATCGAACTGTTCGAGGGTTCCAACTTAAAATGTTCATTTATACTAGCACCAGCCTTTGCCATTAAATTTCTAGTTGCTCTCCAATAGCTACGACCTAAGTCTAGATGTTAAAATGATTGATTTGATCCTTGTTTAATAAATGCGAATTATTAATATCATGAATAACCCTAAAAATGATGTCCGAAACTAAAATAATAATTGCACAAGGAAAAAAAAGTAAAACTCGCTTATGCATATACAAAAGAAAAACGAATCTTAAGAAAAATAGACTTTAGAAAATCTCAAATTTAAAAATACCCAAAAGTTTAAGCAAATTAATGCATAGAAAAGCAAAAAAATCTATTTATCTTGATCTAAATTAAGGATATCATTTTTCCCTTTTTATCATTTGCTTAATTTACAATTTATATAAACCTAAAATATAAAAAAATAAACATAAAACTAGAATTCTTCATCATATTTTTTTTTTCAATTTAAAAAGGTTAAATTATATATAGAAAAAAATGTTTAAAAAATTTTGTGAAAAAAATGACAAAATCCTTGGGGGCACCTTGAAATTCATCCTTAATTTATTTTATAATTGTTGCTCCTTTTGCACTCACTTTTCAGTACGTAACCTTTTCATTTCATCCTCCTTAGAGATACTCAAATCCTCCTTAGAGCCAACGTTCGAAGTCTTACAAAATTGAAGATTAAGAATGTACTATGAGAAAAACGAGCTTTTGTGACTAATTTATAGTAACGAAAAGACTATTAAAAATCAAAATTGGTTGTTAATAGTCTTTTCGTTGATATAAATTGGTCGCAAAAGTCCGTTTTTCTTGTAATGACGTTAATGTCATGCAAAATTATAAAAACGTGGCAATTAATTAAGTATTTTTTAATGGATTTAAAAAAAAAATCTAAAGCTGATCTTCAGTATTGTTGTACTCTAATTACGCATAGAATAAATCCATGTGAATAAGTTGGCATGCTTGAGAAAAAATAATAAGTTACTATATATATATATGCACTAAAAAAAAATCATAAGTTTGAGAAAATTCTTGTACGTTGATCTTTTTCATACATATTTCAGCAATCAAAGATCGAGATCGATCGCTAATTGATACTACTCAAGCTCTTCAACGCACTACTCCAAAGTTGCTTATACTGATCAATATGATCAGTCTGATCAATATTATCTGTACATGTGTACGTGTATGTATGTGTGTGTGTATATATATATATATATATTTGCTATGGTAGTAGATATGTATATCATTTATAAATCCATCTGATGAATAAATTCATAAGGTTTTCTAACATGCAGCATGATTTCATACGATACTAACCTCCTATTTATTAATACTGAAATGAAGCTAGCTCAATCGTCCATATCATCGAGAATTATATATATTATTGTATCCAAGATTAATATTTCTTCAGCTGATCAATCATTAGCTACAAAGAAATTTAAACGATCAGAAGGTTGATCGATGCATGCAGATCGATGGAGGTGGCAAGCTAGCTCTAATCAGATCAGGAGATCAAGATGCAGACTTCGGAAGAAAGGGTATATATATATATATATATATATTGGAGATCGATGAGCAGGTTCTATTGTTCTATATACTTGACCTAATCATGCCTTTTGCCTGATCATCTATATACTAATTAACTTGTACATGATGAGTCCAATTAATATAAAAAATGACTTTTTGCATCATCTAAATTCATCGCAAAAAATATAAAATGCGTTGTTAACAAATAATCGCAACAAGTTGTGTTTTTTACTACGAATTTAGGTGATGTAAAAAATTATTTTTCTTGTAATATTAATGTACAATATATATTATTCACTATAAAAAAATTGCTTATTTGCAGTCAGTTATTTCTTATAAAAATGACTATTTTTTGTTAAGATGAGTCTATTTTCATGCAAAAAGCCATTCTCATGATAAATAATCTATCACAGATGCACATTTTTCTTGTAATGATATTGATCAATTGAGTAAATATTAAGAGCAATGCTACATACAGTCACTTTTGCGTACTCCCTGCGCACTTCACTGATATGTTTGGCTGGATTAATTTTTTTTTAATATCCAACCAATCATATCATTGGAGTGTACAAAAGAGTGCACAAAAATGACTGCACATAGAATTTTTGAAATATTAAAGTCTCACATGATAATATATATATGGCTTTTCAATCATCATTTTAGGACCAATTATGAAGGATATATATCAATATATATATATATATATATAACATCCTAATTATAAGGTAGCACTAGTACATGAGTACGTACTCGGCCACAAAAATGAAAAACATGGTGCGAAAGGCAAGCAAAACCAAACAAAACAAAACAAAGTGATACATACATTATATATACCAGGTTGTAATTAATTTTATATATATATATATATATATATATCTAGGGTTGCCATCAATCTGTCATCATGAGCAGTACCTTATGATCATTCACTTTTATCATTATATATATAGAGAGAGAGATTGGTTTAATTTTTAAAAAAATCACGGGGACTCACCGACCAAACTACAGGTCATTCTCGACCATACATAATCAAAAGAAATAGATATGATATAAAAGATCGATATTGAATTAATATTGCTGCATCAATATTGGTCATTAATTACAACAGCTGTTTCATGGACAAGTGGTGGCCTGCTAGCCATATATGTATGAGTAATCATGCACTTCAAATCAAAACAGTAATTAAGAAAGCAACTTCACCAAATGCTTTCAACATAAAGAATTAATTTCGGGAATGTGATTGGGATGGGATATCAAGCCAATATTATTAAAGCTTAAATAAATAAAAAGGAGTGGGAATATTACCTAGAGTAATACTTGGGGCGGTAATGGTGGTCGATAGATACAGCTTGGCCTCGACATTTCACAAAAGGACATGACATGAGTAATTAATTATATATATGCACATATTATACGTACATGCATACATATATATATTTGCATGTGTATGGGTATATATATTAATTATGCGTATAGTTCCGTGGCGACAATATTAATGATGATCAGTACTCAGCTATCATAGCATGTTGATTTAGTCATTAGAGGGATAATTCATTGTCGTATGCTATAGCTCCAATTCATGAGAGGTATTGGACATGATTTATAATCAATGTAATTCAAATTCATACAAACATTACAATTTACAAGAAAAGCAAATATTTGTGACAATAAAAAATTATTTGTGACGAGAATGAATTTATTTTAATAAAAAATAATCATTTTCGGAACAAATAGTACTGTCTACAAATATTTTTTTTGTAGTAAAAATTAACTTGTTTCAATTATATATATGTACGTATTATTTGATTATATCTATATATGATTTGATTCTCTCCATTTGCTTGATATATATAGTTTAAAGTTTTAATAATATTCTTTGGAAACTATATTTAAAATGCATTATTTAATTATATAAACTTGTCATTTTTTAATCGAAGATGATAATCATGAATAATATTACTGCTTGATCGGTCAATAACTTTATTTGTACTCTTGATCATGATAACTCCTAACATATATACTATTCAATAGTCAACGAACTCATCCTTATCAGTTTTCCAACAGTACTACTATATATTAATCCAATTATATATATAATATATATACACACTACGTACTTAATTATCATTTTAAGCTTATAAGGTTATAATGTGTATTATTTATTTTCTATTTTGGAAAAATCACTCTAATCAACCAGTACCCGAACTATCAGCTAGCCCACTTGCATTAATGTGACCTCCACGTTATCAATTTTGGCAATTGACACTCAAAAAATAAACACATGCAAATTGTTGTGGAAATAAATTAATTGGAAGATAATTATTCCAATAAATAAGAAAATGTGTTAAAAGTTAGCAATTTTGAGTCCTAAAAGGCTAAATACAACTAATTTGAACATAACCAAATAAGATATCAGGAAAAAAAAATGGTTTTGTGAAAAAATAAATAAATAAATAAAGTTATTTTATATATACGGGGAGAGAAGAAAAGGAAAACTCTAACGCTAAGATACATGACGTTACAGACACGTGGCAAAATTCAAAATGAATGGAATCTGAACAAGATTCTAGGGCTTACCCAAAAAATATTAAATTTTTGTGAGTAACTTATTGTTGGCGTTTCCTTTCTTATTCTTTTATCCTTTCGTCTTTCTCTTGTCTTAACTCAATCGTACGTTTTTCTGCTGTCGTCAGGGAAATATATTGCAAAGTTATGCGGAACTACATAAATATATATGTGTGTGTGTTTGTGTGTGTATATATATATATAGAGAGAGAGAGAGAGAGAGAGAGAGAGAGATTAGTTCAATGTTTCGAAGTTATAGCAGGTTCATAATTGATTCGAATTAAAGCCAAAGGATAACCACCATATGTGTTTTAAAATGATTTGTTTTAGGTACATCCAGATAAATTCTTCTGGCAAGCCATCGTCACCCAACAACATGACAACCTTTGTACACTCATATTATTGATCTGATAATTAGGTGTATTAAGAATATTGCCTTTTTTTATTATTATTATCTTTTGGTCTGGACAGCATTGGATAATTAATGGGTTGCTTCAAATGTACAGAAAGGCTGGTTGGCTGCAGGCTATGACTTTTGGGGTCCTATCTCACTTCAACGGCCATTAATATTGCTTGGGTAGTGGAAGAAAAGGAAGTGTTGGAGAGTGACTTTTGGCAGAGATCAGGTCCCGATCGACTCTTTTTGCTGTTTTGGGTTCTGCAGTTGAGATGTTGCATGTGGCCTTAACTTCTTCTAATTCCTACCAAAGACAAAAAGCTAGCCCTAGTTCTTGATTCGAGATACTTCGGACCAAAACTAACTACCTGTTTTAACAACTAACTTCAATCTTTCCTTGCCTCTCTAGCTAGCTTGCATGAATTTTTGTTTGAGACAAACCATGTGTTGATGAAATATATATAAATATATATATATATATGAATATCTTTTAATTCATAAACTATTCTTTGCACTTAAGAAGATGAGAGAAGTAAAGAATCATTAGTCATAAAACTAGAGATCAAACGAGCATTTAATGGTGTTCGTGTAAATCATGTACGTAGAAATCCGAGCACAGATCATCTCATGCACCCCTGATCTATCTTTTGTCGATCGCTTGGAACCAAAACCACAGTTACAAACTAAATGTAGGAGCCAGAACCTTGGCATTGGAGTATTAGTAGTGTTAATGCTAAATCTCATTGCTAACCTGGATTACATGATGACCGTTTCACACATAACAAAAACCATATTTACATATATTATAGACAAAGCTAGCCGTTGAAGTTGTTGAATTTTGTTCATGGTACTGGCCTGATCCACCACTAGTTAACCTAGCTGGAACCAAAAAGAAAAAGAAAAACAATTCAAGATAAGTAATCAAGAGCCGTTGGACGACAAGGTGGGGTCCATGCAAGCGAAATCAAGCTCAGTGGGCGGCATATATATATTTATGTCAATTGTGTCATTAATTAACATTCTTACCCAAAAAAAGAAAATATATATGTAACTAAATTATTAACTATATTAATTAATATGGACCCTTTCTTTGTGCTTCTCCATAAATACCCCTTTGTACTCAATCCATCCACCCATCACAACCACAAAACACAACACACTTCCCTACTGTTCATTTCCTCTTTCTGAAAACTCTTTGTTCTTCCTCTCTGTGATCATTTGTAGCTTGTGAAGCTAAGACGTAATTAGTGAGAAAAATGGGAAAGGACGTTGAGGTTGCGGAGCAGGGAGAGTACTCGGCCAAGGACTACCAGGATCCACCTCCGGCGCCTTTGATCGACCCGGAGGAGCTGACAAAGTGGTCCTTCTACAGAGCTCTGATAGCGGAGTTCATAGCCACTCTTCTTTTCCTTTACATCACAGTCTTGACTGTGATCGGGTACAAGGTCCAGAGTTCTGCCCCCGGCGCCGACGATTGCGCTGGAGTCGGCATTCTCGGCATCGCTTGGGCCTTTGGAGGCATGATCTTCATCCTCGTTTACTGCACCGCCGGTATCTCTGGTACGTTGTTGCTCGTTTTTAAGGTTGATCGTTACAAAGAACTTTAGCTAAAATCAATGATATTTATTAATAATTGGGACATGAATATAGGAGGACACATAAACCCGGCAGTGACGTTCGGGCTGTTCCTGGCTCGAAAGGTGTCGTTGATAAGGGCGGTGCTGTACATGGTGGCGCAGTGCTTGGGAGCCATATGCGGTGTTGGGCTTGTGAAGGGCTTTCAAAAGACTCACTACAACCAGAACGGAGGTGGTGCCAACGAGCTGGCAGCAGGGTACAACAAGGGAGTTGGACTCGGGGCTGAGATCATCGGCACCTTTGTTCTTGTCTACACTGTTTTCTCAGCTACTGATCCTAAGAGGAGCGCCAGAGACTCTCACGTTCCTGTAAGCTAGCTTGCATCCTCATGCCCACAATTTACTTTCGCTAGCTCTTAACAAAAATCTGGCTTACGAATTAAAATTTACTTTACCTTCTCTAGCTCTAATAAAAATCTTATTTATGATTTGACGTAAGACGATTTATATATTTTACAATAAGAAATTTCATAATCCGTTACTTCACTTTTTTTTTTGCAATTACTTTCGTGACATTTTTTTCTTCATTATCTTGTCCAGCCATCTTGTCCAGCCAACATTATTTGAGATTAACTTAGCTAATTTTTACATTTGAGATTAGATGGGTTGATTTTAAAGTTGAAAGTTGAATAAAATATTATTAAAATATATTTTTTTATATTATTTTTATTTTAAGATTTAAAAAAATTGAATTATTTACGTTATTTTATGTGAAAATTTAAGAAAATTATAATAATTAGATAAGACGAATTGAGATAAATTGTGAAAACAAACGAAGCAAGAGATGTGAGTTAATTTAATTAATTAGGCCACATCATGTGTGCCCATTTTCTCTTCTCAAGTGTTTGTTTGATTTGTGATTATCTCTTTAGTACTTAAAACATATATATATATATATATATAGTGATTGATGTTTTCAAAGATAAAAAATTTCGCTTTCAACATTATTTGTGCAGAAAAAGAGACATGCCTTCATTTTTGCCTTACTTTAGAAGAGTAACTTCAATGAGAATTATCTGATCTAGGAACGGTCTTCTTGAACCATGTATACTGAAAATCTTCGTGAACTCAATTTTTTGTAGAAAAGGTAGAGGCCCTGCATCATTAGGTAGTATTAATGATACTTCATGACCTTTTTTTTTTTTCCCCTTTTTAAAAAAGAACTTTTCATAAAGTAAATATTTTCTATCTTTCTTTTTGGGATAAAAAATTAACAATATATACTAAAAAATTTGTTCAATTCTATTTTCTTTAAAAATAAATCACAAAGAACGGCTAGCTACTGCATCACATGCATTGTCACAAGCAAGTGGTTTCTGGTTTGGTGATAACGTTCCATATATATGTATATATATATATAATGATTACTGGCTACATAGCTCTTGTATAATTGATTTTGTTTGTTGTGAAATATTTAAGGTGTTGGCACCACTCCCTATTGGCTTCGCTGTGTTCATGGTTCACCTGGCAACAATCCCAATCACCGGTACTGGTATCAACCCAGCTAGAAGTTTAGGAGCCGCAGTGATCTACAACCAGGACAAGGCCTGGGATGACCACGTATACATATTTCTCCCACCTCTTCTAATTCCTTTCATAATTTTACTTTTTTCCACTACTACACAGTCAGTCCAAAGTTCATATTTTATTCATCTGAGACTAATCATTATCTGCATATGATATACGTTTCAGTGGATTTTCTGGGTTGGACCATTTATTGGAGCTGCAATTGCTGCCTTCTATCACCAATTCATCCTCAGAGCAGGAGCCATTAAGGCTCTAGGTTCCTTCAGAAGTAACGCTTAAGCTTTTTCCCCCCGACCATTAAATAATATTCCTCAAAGATCGACGGGGATGGATGGTCATCATGATTCAAAAGAATAACAATATCGTAGTGCATGCATGCAAGTTGTCCGGTCAGGGTCCCCTTGTATCTATCAGTTTCTGTTTCTCATGGGTTGGAGAGCTGTAAATGGAGGACCATGGAATTGTAGATAAACATGCCTATGGGCGGGGTGTTTCTTTCTTTTTTCCTTTTTCTTCTTTCCTTTTTTTTTTTCTTTGGATTTGCATGTATTTATGTACTGGTGATTGTCGTCCTTGTTTATCCGTAATTTCTTCTGCTTTTTGGTGTACTCAGGTTGTTTCTACCTTAAGCTATTAAAATGGGTTGTGGACTTGTGGTCCTGATAACTCCTCAGTCTCCATCACCTTTTTATTGCTTTATACTTTGTGTGTGTGTGTGTTCTTCTTACTTGCAAATTAAGTTTATATAGAAATTGGATACAATGTCGTGGTTCTTTTCTTAAAGTGAAATTTCACCTTAATTTCTTGATCTAAATCTCAATGATTGCTTTGAGACATTGACAAAGACTTGACACTAAAATATTAGTGGCATCAAGATAAGTAGTAGGGGACAATTTTTCAATAATTCTACGTTCAGAAATTAGGAGCTAAAGCTTATCATGAAGAATAGGGACCATCGATCGGGTATATTCGATATGATATATACCCAATGGAAAAATGGGTAAATTGAGAAGAAAAAAGTGAAGAAATGAGGACATTTGCACCACTCTCTCCAATTAAAGTGATTGCTTTCAGCCCTGAATTCTTGGTGGTGAAAATTTAAATTTTGTAATAATTTAAGTGAAGTGATTGCTTTGTTTTATATATTGGTCGATCATGCTTATCCAGAATGATCAGTTGAATCATTAAAAATGGGTATTGATAATATAGCTTAAAGCACACACCATAAACAAATGTTAGTTGTACCGGAAAGTGAGAGCCCCAAAAGATAAATATGAGTTGGCTTTTGTGGTGGTGGTTCTTTTGGAGGAGAGAGATATAATGGGTTGAATTGTTTGTCTTTTCTAATAGTCAGTTTTTAAGAGGACAATAAAGAGAGAATAAAAAAATATGGAAAAGGAAACATGTTAGGTCAATATATATAGAGCCTAAGATTCCTTGCTTTCTAAAAGGTGGATGTCTCTCTTCTACCCAATAAATAATAGTCTCTGAGCTCATCTCTCTTATCCTGTCCTTATTTTATGGCTCTCCCACAATTGTCTAGACCTTGGTGGGTGAGGTTTTAGCTGTTTGATGATGTACATTTTGGCGTAATTTATGGGGAAGGTAGAAGTTTTTCCCTTTGGACTCGTGCACGAGATAGTTGGGAATTGGCCGGACTATCCATGGTTAGGGTTAGGGTTAGGGTTATTTTGGAAAAGAAAGCTAAACGTACGTACATGATGTTGGTTGAGCTGTAACTCGATGGGTATATTAATCTTTTGTTGTAGTACTAGCAAAAGGAAAGACTCGAATCATGTAGATTATAATCCCGACATGCATGTGTTTCTCATTGTAGATCTTAATTGCGACGTTTTTCATTTCGTTGTTGAATTCCAGCGTAGAGTCAGAAAAATCTGATGAGAATTCACAATGTAATCTTTTGTGGCGACTTTATACATAATATTGTGACGGTTTTTTCGTCGCAATAAACATCACTACATAATGAGAGTGTTCGTAGATCTAATCGTTACGAGTACTTCCATGTGTTTAAAAAAAAAAATAAAGCGTTAATTAGACAGATCGATGAGAAAACAACATATATAATAATGATGAATATATATGTTATGATAAGATTATAAATCATGACTTGGAAAATTAAAATAAATAAATAAAAGAAAATTTTATTATATATATATGTGGGTGACGAAATATGATTAGGGATAAATTAGCTAGGGTCATATTCATGATGGAGATGTTCTAATTAATCCTTTGGTATAAAATATGGTTACCTAATTACAATATTGGCAAACATTTTATTTTATTTTATTTTATCTTTGTGGTCAGTAAGCAACAGTACTAATAAAACAAATTAAAAATATTATCTCATTATTAATATATAAAATTTAATAAAATCCCATAATCTCATCCATCTACCAGACTTGCGGAGTAGGTTATCATCTGATCATTCTCGATCTCTAGGGTTTCCGTAATGGTAATTGTCATCCATGCCTTCATGGCTTCATACCCAATATTCAACAGTACTACTTCCTGCCCAAGCTAGCTAGCCTAATAATCTGAGTTTTTGCATGTCTTCTAATTTCTTCACTCTTCGGTCTATATGAACCTTTATTCACACCTTTTTATAACTTTTTTTTCTTTTTAATTTATTTTATTCTATGATACGGCAACTAAATAAAATAAATCGTCCTCCTTTCGCAGCGCTATGATCGTGATCCACATGCATGAACGATTTCATTTCATGCGAGTAGTGATATAAATTAAATAATAAGATTTATATCTTTTTATTATATTAATTTTTTAAAATAAGTGATAATTTCTTATGATATCATAGCAGAAATCTTGAATTTTATATTTTGACTCTACATTTTATCTTATTTAAAAGAGATTTTGATATACAAATAAAAATGAGTGTTAAAATATAAATTACATCAAAAAATCTATATCTTTATATCCATTTAATATTTTTAGACAATTAGTGATTTCACAATATCAAGAGTTTCAGTGCTAATTAGGGTGCTACAAGCCCTATATGGGTAGGTAGCCACCCATCCACGTATACCCCGTCCCCGCCCACATTTCTCATTGTTTGCATCTGCTTGTTGGGCGAGCCGATTGACACCACTGTCCGGCCATCCCAAGTATCAACATATTATTTCCAAGAAAAATAGCACAAAATAAAAAAAAAAAAAAGAAATATAAATATAAAAAAAAAATAATTGAATCACACAAAACCAATAACAGTCGCACAAAATTAAAAATAAAAATTAAAAAAAAATCAAATATGTAATCAAATATATAGATTTGTGGGTTCACAATGTACTTACATAAAAAAAATTATATGAAGAAATCTTAAATCCAAAGTGGAGTGGTGACGATTATGGTCATGGGTCGCAGAGACCCACAACCAAGTCGTGACCAAACGGCTTGTATTGTCATAGACTACAGCTTGGCCACGAGTGTGGAGATTCTAGAGAAGAAAATGATTGAGAGGAGAAAAAAAAAAAAAGATGAGGGGGAGGAGGAAATAAGAGAGGTAGCAGTGTGAGAGGAATGAAAGGAAGAGAAGAGAAATAGGCAACTGGAAAGTGAGAGGAGAGAGAAAATTGGGATTTTTTGGTTTATATAGTTGTTTTTTTAAAATAAAAAATAATATAGATATATATATATATATATATATATATATATGTGATCAGGTGGGTAAAAATCTCACGACCCCACCCACCCACTCCACTCCCTATTCGTAGGTGAGTTTATTTGTTAGTCACCTGCTTGTACTTGTACCCAGGGAGGACAGGTTGCCAACCCATCCCCAAGCAAGACGGGTGGATTAGACCAGTTGCCAACCCGTCCCCGAGCGAGACAGGCAAATTAGACGAGTTGGTCGGGTCGTGGGATCCTATCGCTAATGAAGTTATTAACATTATGGTTTTTAGTAAATTTTTTTCTTTTCAAGCAAGAGTTAAAAGGGGTAGCAGGCCCCAATATTAATCCCAAACCAGTCAAGAAAAAAAAGATAAAAAAAAAGATCTGAAATCAATGACTTGGCTCCCACCCTTTTTTCATAAGAGGAAGCCGGTTTTTCTACATTTTGAAGATCAAATTACAATACTACAACCAAAAGCCACAATAGATTGTATTGTGCTATACTTTGCTAGTTTAGTTTGGTTGAAATGACACGCACTTCCTATTTCTCATGATCTTTGATTAGGAGAAATAGAAACATAAGAAAATAGCATCTTATTGATATTTTAATACACCAGCAAATGGCAGTCAGTGGCTATAAAGGCACGTAGGGATCACGTGCCACTGTTGATGAGAAGAATTTGGTTGGATCTACAAGAACCAAAGCCGTTGATCTCAATTTTGCCACGTGTGGTAGTAACGCGCATCATTGCACGCCGACGCTTGGATATCACGTGCAGCATACGCCATGCATGAGATTACTCATTTGGAAGAAGTTTTTCTAGAGGCCCAAAGGTCGGTAGCTATGGAGTCTTGTGGAGCGGCACATGGTGGTTGTAGATGGCCTGAAAGCAATAAATTGGCCCATCTCCATGATATTTTCCCAAAAAAAAAAACATAGAAAAAAATCAATAAACAGCTTCGAAAAAGATCAGATAATAGGAGAGAAGGAGGAGCCGAAGCTCCTCCCCATCTAGACGGTGGTGGAAAGAGTTTTAAGAGATTGGTTTTGGGAGAGAGAGCTTTTCTCGGGTCCTAAGAAAATAATTAAGAATGATAATTATTATCATCTTCTACTAATGAATTAATTAATGAAACTGCATCGAACACCTTTCAATTGTCATCTAGCGTATTTATGCTTGCATATAAATTAAGGTATTTGGCCAGAAATGAAACCCCTAACACTGTATTTTCTTCTCTCAAGACAAGATTTGAGGAAAAATTACATAAATTCCTCTCTACAAGAAGACAGCATTCGAAACAAGCTTCAATCGAGCTGTCTTTTTATCAAGTTAGTATTGAAAATAAAACTAACCTAGCCCCAGTCTTCTTTTCTTTCTTTTTTTTTTTTTTTGGGCCTCTATATATTTTTTTTTAGCCTTATGCTCAAGCTTCATATCAAGTAAACTATGCTTATATAAAAGCACTGGTATTGGACTTACCAAATTCTAGTGAAGTCTAAAATATAGATAAGTTCTAGCTAGTTAAATGAGCTGCATTGGACTAGCTAAAATCATTTAGGTGAAACTCTGTGCTAAAGTAAATAGAAAGGAAAATATAAACTTGGCTAGTCACTGTTCACATATCAAACCCATATTTAATTTCTAAACTTTTGATTGTTTGCATTCTGACGTTAACACTAACCATATGTTAGTTAATAATTTAATATGACTGCGGAAGCAACCATAAACTTATTAATAATAATTTAAATTATTATTAATAATTTAAAATTTTATTAATATTTTTAAAATTAATAAATTTTAAAAATTTAAAAATTTAAATTATGTCTTAGAGTGATACTGCAGTTTATGGTATCACTCTAAGTTTAAGGGATGTATCTCGTATGGTCTATTCGACAGCTGTAGAAGATGTTTTCTCGTAGGTATCCAGAACGCAGTTTATGGTATCAGAGCCATCTTCTGGTTCTGGTTGCTAACAGCTTTGCTATATCTTTATCTCTTTCTTATCTTGATAATTTCTGGAAACACTCTAAGTTCATTCTGTTTCTAGTTATTTTCTCTCTTTCCTGTTGTACACCACCGCAGTCGAATAGACCCTACGAGATACCTCCGGAGTTCCTTGTAGTCCGTGTTAGCCGGGTAGGCGTGTGAAGGACATTGAAGGGATATAGAGGTTGTGCTTTGGTCTTGTGGCCCTCCGGTATGTGTGAGTCCTGCAACTAGGAAAACGAAAAGACCTAGATTTAGGATGTACCCAAGAGTTTTGTTTCAGTAATTACCAAGATGAGCAAGATGTATAGA
Source organism: Carya illinoinensis (assembly GCF_018687715.1). Taxonomy (NCBI): domain Eukaryota; kingdom Viridiplantae; phylum Streptophyta; class Magnoliopsida; order Fagales; family Juglandaceae; genus Carya; species Carya illinoinensis. The sequence continues at coordinate 14,521,115 of NC_056764.1, read as the reverse complement.
TCTAGTTCATCTGCTAGTTCCCAGTCAGGTATGCCTCTTGATATTGTTAATGAAGAAGATTGTGAGATTTCTGAAAATGATTCAAATAGTTCTGATCAATGGCATATGCCAAAGATCAAAATAGATTCTCTTTATCACCGCACTTGGATTCAATCTAAAATGAAAAGTTTGTTTCATGTTAAAACATTAGAACAAACCTTTCCCACTTCCAGATCACAAGAACATTGTGTTCTATTTGAAAAGAAAACCATAAAATCTTTTCAAGAAAAGGGTTATAAATTCATGCATATTGCTTCTGTTCAAATTGCAGTAGTACCTTTAGTTAGAAAAGGTATTGATGCTTGTGTTCTTTTGTGTTTACGTGATGGTAGACATTTAAATTACAATAACAGTATTTTAGGGATCATTCAAACATCCCTAATTGATGGACCAGTTCATTTTAATTGTTATCCTGATTTAACTGTTGATTTGTTTGATAAGAATGTTTTGTCTTCTTTAACTTTGAGTGTTAAAACTTCTGGTTTTGATATGGTTGAAGGCAGCAGACCAATATCCTTAGTTTACCGCATCTATTACATAGTCTTAAGCACTAGCCTTGAGCCAAAGGCTAAGATTAAGTCTCCAAAAAATGAGACCGTTTTGATGTATAGTTCAACTTTGAACTCTAACATCACAACACCCAAGATGCTCTTTTGGAAAGATGTAACTCTTCCAAACGAATGGGTTCTCAAGCAGGAACTTCCCCCCAGGAAGATACCAGCTCAAAATTCAGACCTTAAGATTATCCAACAGTATCTTGACGGTACTGTAAAGATTTCTTTTGACCAACCGGCTATCAGTAAAAGAAGAAATTCTTTTCCAGGTTCCAGGTCTTCAGTTAGTTCGGACCAAGATCTAAGAGATGAAAATCTCGAAAGATACTTGAGGGACCGTGATAATCCCGCTCGTCCGATCCAGATCAGGGAACTTCACTCAAAAGAAGAACCCTTGACCCAAGACATAAAGTTGGAAGGAATTTCAACTAAGTCCCAGGTTACTTCAGCCTATTATTCAACCATAAATGATCATAAATCCAAGGATAAATCCATAAAGGAAGAAGTACAAGTAGAAGATGAGGTTGATTCAACATCTCCTACAGCTTTTGATATGGTTGCTCCAGTCCATTCCAATTTAATGGTTTTGGATAAAGCATTGGATGATTTAGATTCTGAATTACTTGTAATTGATATGGTTAATTTACATGCTGATTTTATGTCTAAAGAAAATCGTGATAAGCGAAAAACTTATCATAGGATTTACTCAATTTTTGAGAAACAGAAGATTCGAAAAGAATGGAAGAAAAAGATGTACAAGGATAACAAGCACATCTTATTCTTCGATTTTCTTGAAAATCATTATGGTTCGAAGAAATTTTAAATGTTTTAAAAACAAGTTTTACTAAAGAAGAAGGCAGAAAAGTTGTAAAAACCAGCCACCCTCCTTTAGAAACCATCATTGTTTCTGTCAAAGGGATTGAGGTGAAAGCTTCGCCCTTCAAAATCTCGGATCCAGGTCCGAATGAAAATGTTTTTGCAGAAACAAAAAAGATCATAGAGCAAAACAATTTCGTCAACCAGACCCTCCATATAATAGGTCAACAACTTGACCGTATCGAGGATAAAGTTGAAAAACCTGTTTTCGAAAAACCTGCTTCAAAGAATTCAAAAATAGTCGAAAAACCTTTGATCGTCCTGCCACCTGATAGGTCAAAAATCCATTTCGGAGTGACCAGTACAATGGCTAAACTTGATCAAATGCTTGCTGAAGTTAAGCAAGAAAAACCCTCTTGTTCTGTTATAGACAGAAACGGCCCAGAGGTTAATTTTGATGATTCCTTTTCTGTACGTACTTGGAATGATTCTGATAATGATGTTTCTTTGTCTGATAATTCCTTAGTTCAGAAAATTGATTTACTTGAAAAAGAATTTCAGGGTCTTCAAGTTGAAAAACCCGAACTCGCCAGGATATACTCGAGAGACATTAAACCAATAGGTCTCACGAAAAACTGGTATTCTAGACCCACACCTCCTGATTTACAGTACGAAGAGAGAGGTTCACACTCTCAGTTCTCCGTATTTGCTGACCAAATGTATGAATGGAATATTGATGGATTTTCTGAGCAAGAAATCCTCAATACTCTGAATCGTATGTCCATGGTTGTTATTGCTTATTTCAACAACAAACTCAGCCAGACTGAGATTGTTGATATCCTGACCATTGGATTTTCAGGGATGCTTCGTGCTTGGTGGGACAAACATCTCACCGTCGAAGATAGGGAAACCATTCGTGTTGCTGTCAAAAGAGACACAGATGGTTTACCCATCCTGCCACCTGAAGAGGACCGAAGGGAAGGAACCCAAGGATCCCCCGATGGTGTCAATACCCTGATTTTTACCATAGTAAAACATTTTGTTGGAACTCCTTCCAACATAACAAATAGAATTTCTGATTATTTGAATAACTTCAATAAAATGTCTGATTATCGCTGGTATAAAGATGTTTTTATGTCTCGTGTTATGCTTAGGGATGATTCCCAAAAACCTTACTGGAAAGAAAAGTTCATTGATGGATTGCCTCGTTTGTTCACCATCAAGGTAAAGGACTCACTTACTGATATTACGGGTTATCTGAATTATGATAATTATACTTACGGTGACATTGTAAGTACTATTCAGAAACTTGGTATTAGTATGTGTAATGATCAAAGGATGATTGCTCAACAGATGAAAGATAGAAAGAAAGCCAAATACGAGATGGGAAACTTTTGCGAACAATTTGGCCTTCCTCCTATTGCTCCATCTGTACAGCGCAGAAAGAGTTCTAAAAAGTTTGCAAAACCTCGCAGGAACTATAACAGATCCCGTGAGGAGTTTTATAAAAAACCTGTTTCAAAATCGGTTTCAAGAAAGAAACCATTTCATAAAAAGGTTTCAAAAGCCCCTGCAAAGGGAGCATGTTTTAATTGTGGCCAACCTGGACACTATGCGAATAAGTGTACAAAGAAGCCACAGGGTTTTAAGAAAAAGCTTAATGAGTTAAATATCAATTCCGTTGATCAAGAAGATCTGTTTCGTTTACTCGAACATAGATCTACTACATCCTCGGATGATGATGAACTTAGTTCAAGTGGATCTGATTACCACTCGGACTCTGATCATGTTAGCTCACCAAATATCAAGTTTGGATGCAATGATTCTTGTTGTGCCTCTAAAGTCAAAACAATCAATGTTTTAGACGGAGGAAGAGAACAAGGACCTGTTTTGAGTAAAGAGCAGGAACATGAAAACATGCTTCTCTCAATTATCTCACAGATTCAAGACCCTGAGCTTAAAGAGAAATATCTCAGAAAGCTTAAGGAAACGATGACCCGTAAGGATCCATCGACTTCCAAGGGCAAGATTTCTTTTGAAGAAACTTTGGAACGTTTTCAAAAACAAAAACCCAAAGATATTTCATTAAATGGTTTACAGCATGAAGTATCCCTTGTTAAAAAGGAGATTACTGAACTCAGAGAAGAGATCAAGAATCTCAAATCTGAAAATGCATCTTTTAAACAAGATTTAGCATGTTTAAAGTTGGATAAAGAATTTGATCATGAAAGTCCTTCTGGTAAAGAATCGAACCAGTCAGACCATGCTGAACCTTCTAGTCCAACTAAGGAGTTTTGTTTGATCCACCGTTTTATTCCACAGAAATGGTTTTGTTTGGTAGAGATTATTGTTAATCATGAATACAAATTCTCTGCTGTTGCTTTGATCGATTTAGGAGCGGATCTTAACTGTATCCGAGAAGGCCTAGTTCCTACCTCCTATTTCGAAAAGTCCGAAGAGAATTTATTCTCGGCAAACGGATCTAAGATGAAGATTCGTTATGAGTTGAACACAGCTCATATCTGCCAGGACAATGTTTGCTTTAAGATTCCTTCTGTGCTTGTTAAGAATTTGACTCATTATGTTATTCTTGGCATGCCTTTTCTCAACATGATTTATCCATTCCTTTCTGAAGTTGATGGGATCACCACTGACCCCTTTGGACAGAAAGTTAAGTTTAAGTTTGCTTCCAAGTTTGAACGTGATACTGCTAGAAGATCTGTGTTTTTACTTTCTGCAAAAAGAAAACATTTAGATTTTCTTAAGCAAGAAATTAGGTTCAAACGTGTTTCTGATAATTTGCATGATCCCCTGCTTAGATCTAAAATTGAAGATTTTCAAAAAACTTTGATTTATGAGGTCTGCTCGGAACTTCCTAATGCTTTCTGGCATAGGAAGAAACATGTTGTTTCTTTACCTTATGTTAAAGATTTCTCTGAAAACTTAATTCCAACCAAAGCAAGACCTATTCAAATGAATAGAGAAACTTTGGAGTTTTGTAAAAATGAAATCCAGGATCTTCTGGCTAAGAATATCATCAGGCATAGTAAGTCACCCTGGTCTTGTGCAACTTTTTATGTTCAGAAAAATGCTGAGATTGAGCGAGGTACACCCCGTTTAGTCATTAATTACAAACCCTTGAACAAGGTGTTAGAATGGAATCGGTATCCCATCCCTAACAAGAATGACTTGGTTCATAGGTTAAGTGATGCAGTTATTTTCTCCAAGTTTGACCTTAAGTCTGGATTTTGGCAGATCCAAATTAGGGAGTCAGACAGGTACAAGACTGCTTTCACTACTCCATTCGGTCACTATGAGTGGAACGTCATGCCATTCGGGCTGAAGAATGTTCCTAGTGAATTCCAAAACATTATGAATGATATTTTTCTATCATTCACTGATTTCACCATTGTCTACATAGACGATGTTCTTGTTTTCTCCAAATCTATTGATGAACACTGGAAACATCTTAAAATGTTTCTTGAGATCATCAAAAGAAATGGACTTGTTGTTTCTGCAAAAAAGATTAAACTGTTTCAAACCAAGATCAGATTCCTTGGTTATGACATCTTTGAAGGCAAAATCAGGCCCATTCAACGAGCCATTGAATTTGCTGACAAATTTCTTGATGTCATCCTTGACAAAAACCAGCTTCAAAGATTTCTTGGTTCTTTAAATTACATTTCGGATTTCTACAAGGATATGAGAAAACAATGTCGCCCTCTCTTTGCGAGATTGCGTTCCAATCCTTCTCCGTGGACTAATGTTCACACCAACATAGTTAAACAAATCAAGGCACATGTCAAAACTCTTCCGTGTCTTGGGATTCCTACTTCAAATAGCTTCAAGATTGTCGAAACTGACGCCTCAGACATAGGCTATGGCGGCATCCTGAAACAAGTTGTTTCACCTGGTTCCTCTGAACAAATTGTTCGTTTCCATTCCGGAACCTGGAACCATGCACAGCATAATTATAGTACTATCAAAAAAGAGATTTTATCTGTAGTACTATGTATTTCTAAATTTCAAAGTGATTTGTTTAATCAACATTTTCTTTTACGCATTGATTGCAAAACTGCTAAAACTGTTTTAGAACAAGATGTTAAAAACATTACATCAAAACAGATTTTTGCACGATGGCAAGCTATTTTAAGTGTTTTTTATTATGATATTGAATTTATCAAAGGAACTGATAATTCGATCCCTGATTTTCTTACCCGTGAATTCTTGCAGAAAACATGAGTAAGAAGAAGAAACCTGTTCCACCGGTTACTTCACCACCCCCTGCACCTGTTTTACCAATGCTTATGCCTCCAGCATCTGCATCAACTTTGGCTTCCTCCTCACTGGAGATAGCCAATAGATTTACCAGTCTAGGACAAGTTCCTAGACCAATCCCCCCTAGTTCATTTGCTTCTACTTTGGCCACTCCATACGATGCGTATGCGAGCCCCTGGCCACTGTAAACCCCAGATTTCCTGCTGCCAACAAGGCAGAGTATTTCCAGAAAGCCTGGTTCCAAAATCTGTTTTACATCGAAAAATCAGTAAAAACAGATCCCTTCCAGATTGCTTCTGATTATTTTCCCCGAGGTTTCCATTGGATCCCCGAAGATCTAAACAAAAACCTCAGTTATTATCTTGGAATCTTGGTTGGCACCAGTTCCATTTCAGTTAAACCCATTTACTGCAAAGTTGATCCTGCAAGGGTCATCTTTCACAACTGTTTTATCATTTCAGTTATAACCGAAGAAGAATGGAAAACCCACCCTTCTACCTTCAAAACAATCAAGGATTCTAACACTCAGTATAATTATTATGATTATATTGAAGCTTGGCTAAGATTTCCTTTGTTTCAAACACCAGCTATGCAGCATTCTTGGTTTTTCAATTTCAACAAGAACTGCAAGCAATCTTTTCCTCTATGGTTTCAAAAATGGTGGCATTTCTTTGGCCCCATTGATGATTTATTTCCTGATAGTCTTCAGAAGGCTATTAAATATTTTACCATTTCCAGTGTATCAAAAATGAAAGGACGGGATACCATACTCCCACCCTTACTCCATTTTTGTGCCAAATACAAAACTCCTTGGATTTGTAGATGGCAGTACACTAAAAAAGATTACATGTTAGTTTGACAATATTTTGTCAAGTGGTGGGACAAATTTCCTCACACTAACGATATTGTCTCAAGGATTTCAGTTAATTTTCCCCTTGTTGTTCCTAACCTCAAGGATAAACAACAGTTCCCTTCCCCTACCCCAAATCAAGCTTTGATCACATATCCAACCATTCCAGGTTTAATTGATCAGCCTTCAGGTTCGGGATCAAAGAGTTCTTCATCAAAGCAGAAGAAAACATCTTCGACCAAAAGCAAGAATTCTAAGGCTTCATCCTCTTCTCCGAAACCGAAGAAGCAGGATTTACTTTTACAGTTGGAACTGATCAAGAAATCCATTGAACAGACCTCCAATAGCGAAGATTCAGATGCAGAGTCAGCAGCTTCGTCAACAGACTCGACGGCTTCAGCTCAATATAGCAACACCTTTGGTCATGACTCAGAAGACTATCCCCCTAGACTGGGAGATAATTGAATCATGCCCGACCATTTGGCCTCTTCTCAACCCCGGAGTCTTAACTTTTTGGGGGCGGAAAGATGGTTTGATCATTACAATCAGACAGCACATTGAAGACAGAAATGCTTTCGGTGCTTTTGATCATTACAGCTTGCTTTCGGCACAATCAGACAGCACATTGAAGACAGAGATGCTTTCGGTGCTTTGAGTGCAGAAAGAATATTTCACTTTCGGCGAAAGAAGACAGAATTACTTTCGACGAGTGCATGCTTTCTGAAAAGTGAATAGTAAAAAAGTCACTGTTTACTTTTACTGTTCATTCCGTAAATTATGGGAATTACTGTTTGTAAAAGAGCTTCCTTCATCTATAAAAGGGCTCTTCGTTTCATTTGGAAGGCAGAACTTTCTAGCCGAACCAACTTTCAGCAAGAACTGCTTCCCCTACTTACTTGCAAGCTTCAATTCACCTTCCTTCTCTTTTTTTCTTTATTTCAAGCTTGTGTAAGTTTTGTTTAAGATTGTTTAAATATTTACTTTCAATTAATAATATTTGAAAGTTTTGGTTCATTATTTCTTTAATTTTCATATCACGCATCTCATGCATCGGCTGTCTGAGACGTCAAAAATATCTGTTCATGTTTAATTCTTGCCATTAATCTTTGAGTCTCTTGTCTCATTTTCTCTCTACCTTCACTTGCTTCCGCAGTTTATGGTTGCGGAAGCAACCATAAACTTATTAATTTTAAAAATAATTTAAAATTATTTTTAAAATAATAATTTTAAAAATAATAATTTAAATTTTTAAATTATTAATTAACATATGTTTAGACTCTGGCAAAATATGAAAAAAAAAAGAATTATTATTAAAAAATACTATTATATTATTATTTTGACTTAATTTTAACTAGTCCAATGTGGGTACTTGAATGGCTTTGGTTTTCACCCAAAATCTTTAGTTTTAGCCAAATTTTAACTTTGGCTTAGTTGGGCCAATACCAACACTCTAAGAGTACTGACAATAGCCTAACTAAATGCCAATGCAAGTCTAAACTTTAGCTAGATGTGAAAAAAAGCTTCTACATTAGACTAGCCAATGGTCTAAAGCTCAACAATTGAGCTACAATAATTCTTGGGTGCTCTCCAAACTTGGAGAGTTACTGTTAACATGCCACAAGATTATTTTATAAATTTCCACATTGTACTGTTTTCTAATTAATTGCTTCCGTCTATTGCATTTTATCATTTGTTCAATATATCTATTTTATGCATCCACCTAATATGATCATGTTGTTTTTTTGGTTCATGTTATTAGTTAGTTTCATGAAATGGATTTTTTAAACAATAATAAAAGTACTACAAATGATTGATTAATATTTTTTTATAAGTAAAATAAATATTTTATTTAATTATTAATTAATATATGAAGTGTATTTGTAAAATATAAACAAAAAAATATCAAATTTTATTATTTTACTTATAAGATGACTAGTTTATTGTAGACTCATCTAGTTAAAACTTAATATTATGACAAAAATATGAAATTTTAGCTAAACTTTAAACTAGACGACGACCAATACTTTAAGAGATCTAGAATGTAGCAGTTGAGGCATTAAGAGTAGCAGATGAGAAGTATCCAAACGGGCCAGGAATTTAAGATTAGGCCCATTATCAGGATTTGTATAAGAGCCCAGACCAGCAATAAATATGCTTGTTATTTTAAAATTATTTTCCGAACTTTAGAACCTAAAATGAGAGACAAGGGGTCATTCAATATCAAGTAAAATAGATATTATTTATTTAGTGAAAAGCATAGGGTATTTTAGTCATTTTACTTTTCAATGTGAAATAACAAAAATACCCAATACTTTTACACTCATGGATACTGTCCATTTCAAGTGCATTAAAGAGGATCATATTCCTAAAATAAGAGGAATAAAAACATAAGAATTGAGCCCATGACATTTATAAGGTACCTAGGTTAACTTTTCAAAAAATATTAATTATTTAATAAATATTATAATTCTTATTACATCCGTCCATCGTTTGCCTATCTAACTCAATGAAATTTGGACGGACACTCTATATCCCTACTCGACTCCACAGCCCAAAACTTTGTTCATTGCTTTCAGTCCAGAGAGCCCAAGAAATTAGCCAATCCAAAGGTTGAAAAGGTCCAGTCCATATTTAATGAACTGGGATCCTTTTCGGCCCAAACATACATACATCTTTCGGTTTGCATCTGAACAAACATTCGTTCCCAATATTCCAAGAGATGGGGACCACCATGTTTTAGTCGTTATTGGAAATGTTATTATATTTTGTAAATGTAAATTAGAGTAGATACAGCCGTGGTGGAGTCTAATCATTTAGAAAAAGAGTGTAATCAATTATTAAAAAATTAATCTCTATTTATTTATTTTTTTAAAAAAAAATTAAATAATATTTACACAACTATAAATATTATTTTTCTAATAAAAATGTAGTTTTTGGCTGACATTTATCACACACAGACGAGTCCTGTGACATGAGAGCGAGCTGCATGACCAAAACATGTGAACAAGCGCTGAAGGCCAATTAACTACAGCAAGGATCTTGTGCAACTGGTAAATGTGCGTGCACATGAGAGAGAGAGAGAGAGAGAGAGGGAGAGAGAGAGGCGAGAAGTGAAAAACAAAGCAAAAACGCATGAAGGGATGAAATGATTTTAATATTAGGAGTGGTGGGGAGGAGAAATGCATTGATTTGAGGTGCAGCATGCGTTATAGCATTGCAATAATGTTCAAAGTCCAAAGACACAGGGGCTACCCTTTATGATTACACGCATATTATATTGCATCTTGTACCCACCCTTGCTGATCCCCCAAGCCAAGAAAACCTCACCCTCCCAACAAAAATCCTCATTAATTTCTTTGCTTTGTATGGAAACTAAGCAAAGAATAAAGAAACGTTGAAAAACTGATGCTAATGCTTCCTTCTTCTTACATTGTTGGGACCAAGTCTTACACTTCCGCAACGTGATGGTACCGTACTTGTTTTCAATTAAGAGTCGAGTTCCACCTAGAAAATTAAAAGAAATGAAGATTATTGTGCTCATTTTGATGAACGAAAATTAATACACATCAATACATTTTTGGGTTCAGACAAGTAAATGATTAGTGAGGAGAAAGAGAAGCACATTGATAATTAATCAATAAATGATTCTAATCCCATTCCCCACTCATGTGTCTTTGAGTAGAAGCATTTGAGGAGAGAAAAGAACATGATATTTTGAAGGCACTCGAGTAGAGAACGTAATTCTCAAAGTCATGTCAAGGTGAGCAGCATTACAAGTAAGATTGTAAGAAATTACCTACTAAAATGGTTGAATTATAATGCAAAGATAAGATCATAATTAAGAACTATTACAGGCAATTTTGAAGTTGCTGCATATGTTCTTTTATGTATAGCCCTCGTGGGGCTGATGCAACATCCCAATGAACAATTGTTCCTTTATTGGGTTTGGTCTTCCACGGAAGATCTTTAATGAGAAAAATACATTTTGCATTTTGCCCATCAAACTATTATTAATAAAAATTTTATGAGCAATCATTTTAGCATATACTCTTTTGCTCACTCTACTAATGTGATTAGTTGTATAACTTTTTTTAAAATAAAATAATTATTTTGGCCAATTATATCAATAGAGTCCGCAAAGGATATATAAAAGTGACTATATGTAGCAGAACTCAACTATTAATATTGACATATTGAACTCTCAAATTACTAAAAAAGTCACTTTAAAATTTCATTAAGATCTGACAATCAATATTGTGAGGGTCACTTATTTTTCTCCTATCTCAACGGCCATGATTCAATTAGAGTGAGTATCAGTTTTTCATAATTTGAGAGTTAGTGTGTCAGTTTTGATATTTTGAAAGTGAGAAACTTCTGATACTTTGAAGATGTGAAGTGCATATTTCCCATCTATAACTTAACCAAAAAAGAAAAAACACTCGACCTTGAGTAGGGCAGTTTGGGGAGTCTCTAGTCATGGGATGGTAAATACTACATTCCCAATCATTCTGTTCCCTCCTTTCCTCCACTTCCATCACCAGAATTCAATTCCAAGCAACCACCACTTCCAAAAGACCTTATAAAAGCCAGTTCAAAAGACCAAACGTTCACCAAAAGCTACTCTTAGTACATTAAGTTCAAGGAACTGAAAAACATGTCCCCCATGATTTCCTTCCTGCTCTTCACTTCCTTAACTATTCTCTCCATTGCTAGAGCTCAAGATAGAGCTCCCCATGGGGTCGCTTATGAAAACCCCACAGCTTTTTCACCATCAGCGTATGACTTCTTTCATCCAAATATTCGTAACCCAAATACCAAAGAGCCTTGTAACCTGTCCAATTGCTCGCCCTTGCCTATGGCAGCACAAGTAGTTGAAGCCACTCCAGCGCATGAGAGCAGAGCATCCACTTCCCAGCATGGCAGGGGCCGAGTTGGAGCTGGTGGGATTGCTGGCATTGTATTCGGCTTTGTTTTTGCTGTGCTTTTGGCGATGGGTGCCTACTATGTAGTGATCACGCGTCGAGCCAATACAAGTCGGACCAATTGCGTTCAACCTGATGCTTAATCGACATGCTCACCACAGGAAGCTTTATGAAACTTAGGCCTCCGCCCTTCTTGTCTGTTTCTTTTCGTGTTTCTCTTTCGTTTCTTCACATTTTGTTCAGCTTATGGAATGTAGCCGTAATACTCTAGTGATAAGCTGCATAGTATTTCACAATTATGGCTCATGGTTCATTTATGGTCAAACTTTGGTGTATAAGCCATAAAGATAATCAAATGATTACTGAACTCTAGTGAAGGACAATGGGAGAGTACAAGCAAAGGATCTAAAAGCCAACAAAACACGCCCAAAATATTGTTACGATCATGAAAGGACAAAGGTGCTTCCACTCAAAAGAAAGAGAAAAAATAGAAGAGCATCCAGGCATTACAGAGTAATCAGATTGACCGCTGAAATATAGAGAATTAAATTAGCTAGAAATAAGACTGACCAGAAATCCAAAAATCCAACCCGGCTCCGCTCCGACTCTGACAGAGTCAGAGATTATTTTCCAAGGCAAGTCAGAGTCGGAGTCGGAGGTCGAGGTCGAGGTGAACCAACTCCAATCTGTTCCGACTCCGACTTCATTCTGACTTCACTCCAATATTGTACATATTTAATAAAAATATATGTATTTTTCTATATATCAATCATATAAATATAATAACATATAATAATAATATATAAATACAAAAATGTATAATAACATGTAACACCAATAGATAAACACTAATATATAAATAATTAATTTATAATAATATGTAATACTAATGTATAATAACTAAAGTATTGATTATGTAGATTTTATATAACTATATCTTATATAGTTAGTTAAACTCAATAATATATATACTTGTTGAACCCAAGGTTTCAAGTTTTGTGTAATTATATATCTCCACATGGATTTTGATGATAACAAATGAATTTAAAGAATAAAGGAGTCTCAAGCTCAAGTTGTCTACACAATGGAGTCAAGCACATCAAGGAAACAAGCATGAGCAAGAAGGAAACAAATTCACATAAAGTAATATTGTAAATTTCTTAAAAATTCGAAATTAGGATTAAGGCTCAAAATTAATATTTTATCATAAATCATTAAAATACATTTTCTACATGCGCATAAATATTTTAAAAATTAAATTTGAAAATTTTGAAAGATAATTGATTGTCATCTTTCACATGTGCATGCCTTGATTAAATGTTTGAACTTTGAAAATATTAAAGATGATTGATTGTCATCTTTCACATGTGTATGTTTTATTTGAATATTTTTAAAAATGTTTGATACTATTTTTAACTTATGCAAAAAGTAGATGTTTTTGTTTAAAAATTTTGAAAAGTAAATTATGCTCCTTTTGTCATATACAAAAAGTAAAAAGATTATATTTGAATTTTTTGAAAAGTAAAGTGTGCTCATTTTGTCATATGAAAAAAGTAAAAGATTAGGTTTGAATTTTTTGAAAAGTAAAGTGTGCTCATTTTGTCATATGCCAAAAGTAAAATATTAGGTTTGAAGTATTTGAAAAATGAATAATGTTGTCTCTTGACAATTGAAAAAGAAGAACCTTTTATTTGAATTTTTTAAAAAAGTGAATGATGTTATCTTTGACATGTGAATCTTTTTAAATTTGAATATGAAGTCTTATATGCTTATAAATAGATCATTTGAGAACTTTACATTTACAACATCTCGAGCATATAACATTTATTCAAAACTTTCATTCTCTCTTCTCTAAACATTGAGCCTTAATCCTTATTCATTTTGAGAGAGATATAATTTGCGCTGTATTGTTTTTATTTCACTCATTAAGGAGTGTTTTCTGATAATCTACCAACTATCAGCTTGTGTATTAGTAAAAGGATGTATATAACCCTTGTGCGTGTAGAAAGTGTTCTATACAGGAAATAGTTGAATCACCACATATAAGGTAATTACAAGTGTAGAGGGTGTTCTACACGAATCCTTTGTAGCGGTATTGTTCAAAGGTGTAATAGGTTTCTATCTCCACCTGAAGGAGGTTGAATAGTAAATTTGCGATCCTCAAGGGGTAGCTTGAGGCGAGAATGTAGGCAGTGGGGCCGAACCTCGTTAACATACCGAGTTTACTTCTCTTTTACCCTTACTCTTTATATTTATTACTGTTTTGTATTTTATTTATATTTTATATTGTATATTTGATTTATAATTGTTATTTTTTTTAAGTACAATTCAATTCACCTCCCCTCTTGTGTTAGTCATCTGGGTAACAATTGGTATTAGAGTTAAGAACTCTGTTATAAGATTAACTATCTTTTGAGTTAAGATCTTATAGTTAACATTGCAGCTTCATTTGGTGAAGGTCAATCTAACAGTCGACCTCCACTCTTTTGTGGTAATTAATCATTTTGAAAAGTTAGAATAAGAATATTCTTTCAGGCTCAAGGTCAAGAAATCTGGAAATATATTGTAAATAGACTTTATATTCTAACAAAAATGGTTGATGGAGTAAAGGTCAAAAAGGAAGAAGAAGAGTTTGATCATGAAGACGATAGACTTTATACTTTGAATTTAACTGTTATGAATTTATTATTTAATGCCCTCAATGGAAATGAGTTTAATAGACTAATAATTTGCTCTACAATAAAAGAAATTTGGGATAATTTGAAAGTTACTTATGAAGAAATTTCGCAAGTCAAGGAATCAAAAATTTATATTCTTACTCATAAATATGAAATGTTTAAGATGAATGATGATGAATCTATTTCTAGTATGCACACTCGTTTTACTAACATCATAAATAGTTTGACCGCTCTTGGTAAAGTTTATTCCAAGGTGGAGATAGTAAGAAAAATTCTCAACTCTCTACCAAAACGTTAGGAATCAAAAGTGATAGCGATTCTTGAAACTAGAAACCTCAAGAAACTCCAAGTGAATGAACTCATCGAGTCACTCATCACCCATGAGTACACATTGAAAAGAGGAGAAGAAGAAGAAAAGCGAAAGAAAAGCTTGGCACTTAAAGTTATTCCTCATGAAAGTAAAAGTGATGAAGATGAGGAAAATGAAGATAAAGATGAAGAAGTTGCAATGATAACAAGAAGAATTCAGAGGTTCTTCCAAAAAATAAAACTCCTCCGAGGAAATCTTTTAAAAAGTTTTCCAAGAAAAATTCAGATAAAAATGACACTTTAATTTGTTATAAATGCAATAAGTCTGGTCATATCAAGACAGATTGTCCTCTGCTAATAGAAAGATCGAAACAATGGCAATAAAGCAATGAAAACTACATGGGATGATGATTCAAGTAGCTCAGATAGTGAAGCAAGCAATGGAGAATTAGCAAATCTTAATTTTATGGCTAAAGATGACATTGAGGTAACAAATTTTGATAATATTGAAAATCCTTCATATGAAAAATTGCAAAATATTTTATAAGAGATATATGAGGAACTTGAAAAATTGGATATCAAGTATACTGGTTTGAAAAAGAAAAATTATTCTTTAATAAACGAAATTGATATTTTAAAAAAAGAAAGTATCATTTTGAAAGATGAAAATCTTGAGTTGAATAAGAAGAAAACTGATTTAAAAAATATAGTTGAAAACTTTACAAATGGAAAAAGAAATTTTGAAAAATTTCTTGGTAGTCAAAGATGTGTTTTTGACAAGACAGGCTTGAGATATATGTCAAAACAAAATATAAACCTTATAAAAAAAATTTTGATAATCCTTCTACATCAAAGACCAATATTCAAAATTTTTTCCATAAAAATAATTTTGTCAAAAAAAGATACTATTATAATCATTCAAGTTCTTCATATATGTCACATGTTATTTGTAATTTCTGTAATAGAAATGGTCATAGTTATTATGCTTATCCTATTAAAAGAAATCATACAATGACAATTAGAGTCATATGGGTAACTAAAAATTTTGTTTTTTCTAATACTAATAAATAAAGGAACCAAAGAACTTAGGTACCAAGAAAAATCATTTTAATTATTTTTATAAGTATGCATGAAGTCATCCACAAGTAAAAACAAATGGTTCTTAGATAATGGATTTTCAAGACATATGACGGGAGACAAGACTAAATTTTTTGATCTTAGATCTAAAGAAGAAGGACACGTGACATTTGGAGACAACTCGAAAAGGGAGATCGTGGGAATAGGTAAAATTGGTAATGAATCTTCTCTCATAATTGAAGATGTTCTACTTGTTGAAGGTCTAAAACATAATCTTTTGAGCATAAGTCAATTATGTGATAAAGGATCTACAGTTACTTTTAAAATGGATAAGTGTATTATTTTGAATGATCATGATTGTAATATTTGTTTTATTTCTTTTAAAAACAACAATGTTTATACAATCGATTTTGAAGAAATTACCTCACAAGATACTATTTTTTTTTTCAGTTCAAAATGAAACTAATTGGCTATGGCATAGAAGACTAGGTCATGCTAACATGTAACTTATTTCCAAACTTTCAAAAAATGATCTTGTGAGAGGTTTACCAAAAACAAATTTTTTTAAAGACAAAATTTGTGATGCATGCCAATTTGGTAAACAAACAAAAATTTCTTTTAAAACCAAGAAATATATTTTCACTACTAGACCATTGCAACTCATACACATAGATATTTTTTGACCAAATAGAGTTGCAAGTTTAGGAGGAAAATATTATGCATTTGTTATTGTTGATGATTTCTCTATATATACTTGGGTTATCTTTCTTGCTCATAAAGATGAGGCACATAATGCTTTTATCAAGTTATGCAAGAGAATTCAAAATGAAAATAGCTATACTATTTCAAGTATCCGAAGTAATAGGAGAAAAGAGTTTGTTAATAAAAATATTGAAACATTTTGTGATAAAAATGGTTTTGTGCATAATTTTTCTGCTCCTCAAACTTCTCAACAAAATGGGGTAGTAGAGAGAAAAAATAGATCTCTTCAAGAGATGACAAGAATAATGTTCAATAAGAACAACTTGCCTAGTTATTTTTGGGCCGAAGAGGTAAGTACTGCATATTATGTTATAAATAGAATTATGTTAAGGTCTAAATTAGATAAAACCCCCTATGAGTTTTAGAATGAGAAAAAGCTCAACATTGGTTACTTTCATGTATTTGGATGCAAATGTTTTATTTTAAATGACCGGGATAATTTAGGCAAGTTTGATGCAAAATCTGATGAATGTATCTTTCTCGGATATTCTACTAATAGTAAAGCTTAGAGAGTATTCAATAAAAAGACTTTGACTGTACAAGAATCTATGCATGTAGTATTTGATGAATCTAATTCTCTACTCTCCAAAAAATCTATTGATGAAGAAACAGAAGGTATAAATAATGCGGAAAGTCTCAATCTCAACAAAGAGAACACAATAGAGGAAGTTCAATATGGAACTATCAGGAAAGATCATCAAAATTTAATACAAGATGCAACCAAACAGTGAAAATTTATGAAAGATTATCCAGTGTAACAAATTTTAAGAGAACCTTCACGAGGTGTAAGTACTTGATTGTCTCTTAGAAATATTTGCAATCATACTGTTTTTCTATCTCAGATTGAACCCAAAAATATTGATGAAACACTTCTTGATAAATCTTGGATTCTAGTTATGCAAGAAGAGTTGAATCAATTTGAAAGAAATGATGTTTGGACACTTATGCCTAAACCCAAAAATAATACTATTATTGAAACAAAATGGGGTTTTATAAACAAAAAAGATGAATCTGGAATCATTACTAGAAATAAAGTCCGACTTGTAGCCCAAGGTTTTAATCAAGAAGAATGAATCGATTATGATGAGACATATGCACCAGTCGCAAGATTAGAAGTTATTCGAATGCTACTTGCATATATTTGTTATAAAGATTTCAAACTTTTTCAAATGGATGTTAAAAGTGTTTTCTTAAATGGTTTTATAAATAAAGAGGTATATGTTGAGAAACTTTCAGGTTTTGAAAATCATATTTCCCCAAATCATATTTTCAAACTCACAAAAGTACTATATGGATTCAAACAAGCTCCTAGAGTTTGGTACGAGAGATTCAGTGGTTTCTTGATTGAAAAAGATTTTTCAAGAGGAAAAATCGACACAACTCTTTTCATTAAATATGAAAATGATGATATTATTTTGATTCAGATTTATGTTGATGATATAATATTCGGTGCTACTAATAAAAATATGTATCAAGTTTTTGCTAAGACTATGCGGGAAAAATTTGAAATGAGTATGATGGGAGAACTTACATTCTTTTTCGGATTGTAAATTAAGCAAGCAAAAAGTGGGACATTGATCAATCAATCAAAATATATTAAGGAATTACTGAAGAAGTTTAGGATGGAAGGTGCTAAGGAAATTGGAACACCAATAAGCCCATCCACTAAACTTGATAAAGATGAATCTAGTAAGTCAGTTGACTCAAAGGTATATAGAGGTATGATTGGTAGCTTATTATATTTGACAGCCAGTAGACCAGATATTATGTTTAGTGTGTACTTGTGTGCACGCTTTCAATCATCTCCAAAAGAATCACATTTAATTACAGTAAGTGCATTCTTAGATATCTTAGTAGTACAATTAACCTAGGATTATGGTACCCTAAGCACACATCTGTCGATCTAATCAGGTACACAGATGCTGATTATGTTGGTTGTAAAATAGATCGAAAAAGCATTAGTAGAGCATGTCATTTCTTAGGTCATACACTAGTTTCCTAGTTTAATAAAAAATAAAATTATGTTACACTATCTACTGCTAAGGCAGAATATGTTGCTTGCGGGTAGTTGTTGTGCTCAAGTTCTTTATATGAAACAACAACTTGAAGATTTTAAACTCATGTATAATCACATTCCAATCAAATGTAATAATACAAGTGCTATAAATCTTTTAAAGAACCCAATACAGCATTCTAGAACTAAGCATATTGAAATAAGATATCATTTTCTTTGAGATCATGTGCAGAAAGGCGATATAGTACTAGAGTCACAAACACACATGATCAGTTAGCAGATATTTTCACAAAACTTTTACCAGAGGATAGATTATGTATGATTAGAAGAGAAATAGGAATGATGCATGCTATGAATATCTCTTCAAAGATAGACCATAGTCAATAAAAATAGAGAGAGATTTTTTAAATACTTTTATATAAACTTGAGATTCTTAACCTCATGTTTGAGACGCTCATTCTCTTCATATAATATCATGTCATCCCTATCCATGGGAACTGGTGTAACAGCCCGCTAGAAATTCAATTGTGAAATTTCTATTAACTTTAGGAACCTCGTGAAAACCCCATAAGTTTTCACGAATCCATTAATCGTATAAGTTTTTGTCTAACTACATAGTTAGTGTTATTATTTACTATGGTATCATAAGTGTATTTTTAATTATTGGAGATAGTTAGAAGTGTCAAAATGTATTATGGTTTGTGCCATTAGACTCGGAGGATTATTTAAAGTCTTATGACGCAATAACATTTTTTTCATATTTTCGGACAAAACGTCTGTTCAAAACTGTAGATATTATTGGATAAAAAGAAATATCTTGAGGTAATTTTGTGAATATTATTGGGTAAAAATATTTTGAGTTGATAGATATTATTAGATAAAAATATCTTAAGTTGATTTTTTTAGATATTATTGGATAGAATATTATAAGATAATCATTTATAGATTTTTTTTAGGTAGGAGAAAACTACACTCAACTCTCAACTCCAGCCTCATCTCTTCCATATCTCATCCATAAGTATCTCCAGCCACCTCTCCCCACGAAATTATCTTCATTTACACTTTCCATTGAAAGAATATCAAACACTCTCTCTCGGACAGCTTTTAGGAGGTCTTTTGTACACCCATTTCGAAGCTCTTGTAAGTGTTTTATCATAAAGTCTCATTCATATAAATTGTTCCTTTTTTAGTCTAGTTTACATGGATATCTTATTTTTCCCATTTGAAGATCATTTGGTCAGTCAAATATTATGTAAACTATAGAAAAGTCATTCTGGGAGATAAACTGGAGAATATGTTATAGTTTGGAGTTTTTGACCAAGCTAATGGATAGATATTGGTCCGAACTTTTTATGGAGTATTGTTAACATGTATATA
Organism: Carya illinoinensis; assembly: GCF_018687715.1. Lineage (NCBI taxonomy): Eukaryota > Viridiplantae > Streptophyta > Magnoliopsida > Fagales > Juglandaceae > Carya > Carya illinoinensis. The sequence goes on along the minus strand of NC_056764.1, from coordinate 14,501,439 downwards.
TGACTATTGGTTGAGGATTTTTGCATGATTAAAGGTTTTGATGAAAGATTTTCTTAGATTTAGAAACTTAGAAACTGGAAGAAGAAAAACAGTTTCTGTTTTGAGAAAGTTTAACTCTTTGGTGGTCTAAACCTATTCTAATGACTTTGATAATTTTATTGGAGGATCCTAAACATCTTATATACATGTTATATTATTATTTTGAATATAATTGATGTTAGTTTCAAAGATATGAAATTTTATGCAAAGAGATATTCAGATAAGCCAAAGTGTGGATATTCTTGGCTAAATTTATGTTTTGGTTAATTTCTAACCATGTGATCTTGAATTAGAAGCTTATATATGTTTTAGGACATCTTTTTAAACCATGTAATGGTTTGGTTTGAAGATCATATATTTATAAGTCATAGATCAAGAGATTTATCAAAACTAGTTGAGGAAAAAGTTTCTGTTTTTGGACTAAGTGTAAAACCAAAAACTCCAAATGTTATTTTGTGATTTTGGTGACTTTAGTTTGATGATTTAAAGTATGGTTGATGTTAGGATGATATTATGAATATGTTAGAAGTAAGATTTGATTTTTAAAATTCTTGGAGATGTTTTGATTTAATGTCAAAACTTGTGATTCAAGTACTTTGATCTTTTTACAAAAAAGTTTGGTGTTGATTATTAGCTTTTTCTAAATGGATGTTTTAAGTATGGTTTTGAACTTAGGATTGGAAGATGTTTGTTGCAAAATTTTGGTTTAAGCATGAGTTTTGAAGTTGGAAGGAATTGCAACAAAAATAAAGGGAAATGGCCTATGGATGTTTCGACCATAGTGTGTTCTTCATAGTTGTGTTTTGTTTTAAATTTTTCTGAGTTGATATTTAAGTTTAGGACAAAATTTACATGAGGAATGTAAATTTTGGAAACTTTTGGAGTTAGTATGCAAAATCCTTAAGTTATGGGTAAAACGGTCATTTTCCCACATGTAGAGAGTAAAATAAAAATTTTACTCTTTAAGTTAGTATTTTTTTCATATTTCAAATTTTTAGTGATTTAGTTCTAACTTTTAGAATCACTAATTACAGTTCCTCGTGATCGCACTTGAAGTTTTATAAGAAACGCGGAGATCGAGGTAAGTTAGCTTTTAACTTACTAGCAGTCTACTGTGTATGTGTGCTAAGTAAAAGAATTACAGTGTATGTATGTATGTTATCATATATGTCATGCCATACCAAGTTATCATGTAATTGTCTATTATACAGAATTTATTCTGTCATCAATTTTTATCTGTTACACAATATATTCTGTCATGTATTACTATACATTACAAATATGTCATGCTAAATATGTTGTTTGTTATATGTTATGCCATGTTACGAAATGTTACTATCTCAAGTTGGTTATGTATTTCAAATTATGTTCAAGTCACGTTATGTTACGTCAGGGCTTCAGTCCTTTCATATTCCAGTTACGTTTCATCTTGAGTATATTCAGTTTATGTAGAATACATGGGGCCACAACAACTGTGGAGTATGTATTTTTAATGTTAAGTCAAGTTTGTGTAGAATACATTAGGCCACAACAACTGTGGAGTATGTATTTAACTACAATTGTGATGCGTAAAATACATGGGGCCACAACAACTGTGGAGTATGTATTTTTCATGTTAAGTCAAGTTTGTGTAGAATACATGGGGCCACAACAACTGTGGAGTATGTATTTTTAATGTTAAGTCAAGTTTGTGTAGAATACATGGGGCCACAACAACTGTGGAGTATGTATTTAACTACAATTGTGATGCGTAAAATACATGGGGCCACAACAACTGTGGAGTATGTATTTTTCATGTTAAGTCAAGTTTGTGTAGAATATATGGGGCCACAACAACTTTGGAGTATGTATTTTTAATGTTAAGTCAAGTTTGTGTAGAATACATGGGGCCACAACAACTGTAGAGTATGTATTTACACGTAGAATACATGGGGCTACAACAACTGTGGAGTATGTATTTTTCATGTTAATTCAAGTTTCAGAGCAAGTTTATGCTAAGTCAAGTTCAGTTCATGTTTCAATTTAAGTTATGTCAATTATGCTATGTTGTACGCTAAGTTATTCTTTAATTACTTATGAATTTGATTATGCATATATGCTTTTACTGTCATCCATGCATCATTAGTCTGTGTGGAAGTTTTTTGTTAACTTGCTGAGATTTGTAATCAAATCTCACTGTGGTAGTCCCAACTACCATTCCTCCCGAATGGTAGATCTTGTTACAGGACCTGAAGGAGGATCAGGAGCTGACCAACTAGACACAGTCGACTGAACGACGGTGCGTCGTTAATGTTAATATAGTAGTTAAATTACTACTTGTACGATGGAGTTGCATCTCCAGTACTTTTGGATCATAACTATTTTGGAATAGTGCTGTGATCTTAGTTATTCAATGGATCTTTATGTATGAAGTATGTTTTAAGTATTGAGATATTTTCAGTTTGGTGCATAGTATTGCTAAAGAAAAAAAAAAATTATCCGCTGCGAATATTGCATAATGTTATATGCATGTTAGGATTATTGCATCTTATATGTCATGAACGGGGGCAGGTAACCTTGTGTTGCATGTCTCGACGCTTCAAATGTCCGTCCGATCCCAAACGGAATTTGGGGGCGTCACAACTGGTAAGCGAAATGAAGAATCTAATAGAGATTTCAACTATTTATTCTTCTGCCGAATGAGTCATTCCCTTATGTGAGACTCTTGAACAATCTCTTGAAGTACAACAATTTATTTTTTAAGCTTTTCAACCTCATGGTTTTTGACTTGTAGCCGTTAGGAAAAAGCAACAATAGAGGAGGAGTAGCGAGTCCCAAGACTTACTAAGTCTTAGATAGCATCGGAATCTGATTTATTAGCCAATGACAGCTGCAGAAAGGACAGGAGGTTGAAATGCAGAATGTCTCATGGATGGATCTAGAGAAATGTTAGAAGAATGAACCATTGAGAAAAGAATTGAAGGCTTAAAGCGAGAATGCTGAAAGAATGCATATGAGTTATAGAGATGAGAAGAAAACTTGATGCGGATTGGATGAACTTTAAAACTGATTTTATAGATATAGCATAAAGAACAAGACGAGTTATCATCCAAGTTAAAGAACAATGTGATTTTTTTTTACCGATCGGTGAAAATGACATTTTTTTTAGAAACTCGGAGTTCTCAATCTCGTTTGTCAACAATATCATGCGATTTTTTTTAAATCTCTAGCCACACTTGTCGGGTCACGAATGGATCCATTTTTTCAACTATCTATAGTTTCTACTAACGCACCGTTTTCTTCAGTTCATTTACTTGTTACAGATCCTTTTTAATGGTGCCAAAAGGGAGAGAAGTGTTAGATTAGAACATTAACATTGTTTGAATTGCTAAACTTGTTATATATACTTGTAATTATATTCATACTTTTGTTTGAAAAACTAACGCACATTCTCAATGGGAGCTTAAGTATTAATACAGGCTCCAGGTTCTATCAAGTATTTGTCATCATCAAAAAGGGGGAGATTGTTGAACCCAAAATTTCAAGTTTTGTATAATTATATATCTACACATGGATTTTGATGATAACAAATGAATTCAAATAATAAATGAATCTCAAACTCAAGTTGTCTACACAATGAAGTCAAACACATCAAGGAAACAAGTATGAGCAAGAAGGGAACAAGTTCACATTAAAATCATAGAGTAATGTTATAAATCTCTTAAAAATTTGAAATTAGGATTAAGGCTCAAAATTAATATTTTATCATAAAGCATTAAAATACATTTTCTATGAATATTTTAAAAATTAAATTTAAAAATTTTGAAAGATGAGTGATTATTATTTTTCACATGTGCATGTCTTGATTAAAGGTTTGAACTTTGAAAATATTAAAGATGATTGATTGTCATCTTTCACATGTGCATGTTTTATTTAAATATTTTCAAAAGTGATTGATACTTTTTTTGACTTATGCAAAAGGTAGATGTTTTTGTTTGAAAATTTTGAAAAGTAAAGTGTACTCCTTTTGTCATATGCAAAAAATAAAAAGATTAAGTTTGAATTTTTTGAAAAGTAAAGTGTACTCCTTTTGTCATATGCAAAAAGTAAAAGATTAAGTTTGAATTTTTTGAAAAGTAAAGTGCGTTCATTTTGTCATATGCCAAAAATAAAATATTAGGTTTGAAGTATTTGAAAAATGAATGATGTTGTCTCTTGACAATTGAAAAAGAAGAACATTTTATTTGAATTTTTTGAAAAAGTGAATGATGGTGTCTTTGACATGTGAATCTTTTTAAATTTGAATATGAAGTCTTATATGTCTATAAATATATCATTTGAGATCTTCATATTTACAATATCTAGAGCATACAACATTTATTCAAAGTTTTCATTCTCTCTTCTCTAAGCATTGAGTCTTAATCCTTATTCATTTTGAGAGAGATATAATTTGCGCTATATTGTTCTTATTTCACTCATTGAGGGGTATTTTCTGATAACCTACCCACTATCAGCTCTTGTATCAGTAAAAGTGTGTGTATAACCCTTGTGCGTGTAAAAAGTGTTATACACAGGAAATAGTTAAATCACCACGTATAAGATGATTGCAAGTGTAGAGAGTGTTCTACACGGATCCTTTATAGCGGTATTATTCAAATTTTTAATAGGTTTCTATCTCCACGTAAAAGAGGTTGAATAGTGAATTTGAGATCCTCAAGGGGTAGCTTGAAGCGAGGACGTAAGCAGTGGGACCGAATCTCGTTAACATACTGAGTTTGCTTCTCTTCTACCCTTACTCTTTATATTTATTACTATTTCGTATTTTGTTTATATTTCATATTATATATTTGATTTATAATTGTTGTTTTTTTAAATACAATTCAATTTACCCCCCTCTTGTGTTAGTCATCTAGGCAACAATATTAGCATGAGTTAATTATTATTATAAAAGTATCTATATTCTTTATACATTAATCATATATAATTTATATAACTATAACTTATATAGTGAGTTAAATACTAGTATGAACAAATGTACTTAAAATATAAACTTTTACTATAATAACATGTAACACTCATGTACCTAATATACCATGTAGTAGTAATGTATAGACTATAGTAATCAATATATGATTCAATAATAACTTATAAAATGTAATACTAATTTTGTTCTTTTTTCTTCAGGCACAAGTTGGAATGAAATTCGTTGCAATTTGCATTGGTTCTTTTGTTGTAAGTTGTAACTTGTTGATGAAATTAGAACTTGATGGATGATAAGCCATGAGTTGGTTAGATAATTTGGGAGGATAGATGATGATGAATAATTAGTTTGTAATTTTTGTTATGTATTTTTAATTTGTAATTTTGTATAAATGATTTTAATTTATAATTTTAGTTATGTATTTTTAATGTGTGTATCATAGTTGAAAATTTCTTCTTGTAAGTTTGAATTTTGTTTTATTTTACAGTGTCCAAGATTTTAATGTGTATATCAAGTTCTAAGGATCTAAGGATGAAGGATCCTTGTGTGAATGATTTCTTTTTACAAATTTAGTTAAATAAATTAGAAATTAGAAATTATATTTAAAAAAAAAAATTGATATAAAAGCTCAAATCTGATTAGAGTCCAAAATTGTAAAATAAAAATATCAAATGGTTTAAGGAAAGACGTCAAATAAAAAAACCTAACTCCGACTCCGTTCCGATAAGTTGGAGTCAAAGTCAGAGCGGAGCCTATAAAAGTCCAAGTCGGAGGACGACAATACCGACTCCGAAAAGTCGGTGCTCAACCCTAACCAAAAATGATACTTTTGTATAAGTACAGCAGTATCAACTTTGCGATAAATCATTATAGCAGGAACTTAAATATATTACAGCAGTATAATCAGGACCCTGATTATAGCTTGATCAGAGAGAAACTGATCAGAACATTTCTCTACAAAAATCAACAAATTCTTCTCCAAACATTTCGTTGACTCCCACACAACAATGCGACTCAGGACAGAAGAAATTGCTCGCTGAAAGTTGCAAACTTATATTCCAAAAGAAGAATTGCTATTTGTTGGGTATATTAATCAATGGTTTGGAACATTCTTCTGTTGGAAAGGGGAAAAGTCAAGATTTATACATGTGTAGCTGGAAGAAATTAGAAGGAAAATAGAGGAGGGAATAACAAATAAGAAGCATGGCCTATGTTTGGTTTCAGAATTTCAAAAAAATTTAACTTCAATCCAAACATTTTTTAAATACCAGCAACTTTTTATGTTTCTCAAAGAAAAAAACTTTCATCTAATCATTTGCTTATGTTTCCATGAAAAATAAAAACATAAAAACTAACACAACTTTCACAAAAATCCACGAATATTACACCTCTCGCAAATTATTCTAACAACTTCTCAAATTTACCTACCCAGTTTCACAAATCCCAATATGCAACACTTATCAAATAAAGTCTCCAACGGTTTCTCATTGTATGCACCCACTTCAGCAAAAACCAATACTAAACACATCTCAAAAAGTTTTTTAGGAATTCACAAATCTTCACGTACCAAAATTGCCATTCATTCTCAATTTTTTAATTCCTTTTAAAATAAGAAAAAGCTTCATTCTCAAACACTACCTTCCCAGCAAATATACAAATCCCACTGTATTTTGCGTAGCTCCACACTGAGATTTCAAATAATTACACTAACATGCCCAAAAGGGCTTTAAATCAAGCATCATTTATTCAGAGATTATTTATTCAGAGATCTACCAGGAAAGACTAACATTATGCATTTATTCAGATCAAATCCATTCCAAATCATATGCATCATGTTGATAAATAGATGTTTGGAAGAAAGACTAGTATCATGTTTGTCCAGCTGAGCCAAAATAGACGGAAGAAGATGAACCACATCAAATATCGTTACTCATTTAGGAATAATAATTGTTGGAAAATTATTATGTGGGTTCTTAAGCATGTTTCCTGACCCAGGATGTGTGTCCCTTGCATAATACAGAACAGGTGCAAAGCTACAAATGTGGCTAGGCTGTAATATGTGTATGAAAAGAACAGAGAAACACTCATAAATTGGTAGTGAAGTACTCCAACATTTCTACCACCCACGTGTACTAAGCAAATCGATAACTGGTCCAAATGTCTGGTCCACAGCTTTGTTCCATAGATGTGCAAACTGCGAGCGAGATTGCTTTCCGAATATAGGTTCTCTCACCTGGAAGAAGTTTAAAGTGGAAACCATTTGAAGTCACTGCCTTGCATTGCATGAACCAAGGCGCTTAAAGATTTCAAGAAAATAACTACTGTATTAAGAGATCAAGCATCCTTTATCTGTTTATTCAATCACATCAATAAGACCCCATTATTATTACCTAGTTTGAGAAAGTGGATTGAACGCAAAGATTAAACATAGAGCATTCATATGATAATAAAGCAGACCTATCAAAAAAACTAAAGCAGAGACCCAACCTCAATCAAACTGCCAACAATACGAATTGGAGTCCGTATTCATGATATGCAGACCTAAGATTGTGGCATTTTCAAAATGAGAGGCTCAATCACATCAGATTCGTATGTAGTCAACTCACATACAACTTAGTCATATGACTCATATCACATAACTGATAGGCAGAAAATTGAAGAATAATTCTCCCACAAAAGCCTTCGCCTCTCATAATTTACCTAGGAGACTCAATTTCTTTAAGTCTCATCAAGGACTAATCTTTCTTATTTGTGCCAATCCCATACACCAAACTTCAGCCACACTCCCCTTTACTGTTCAGCTCCTATTTAAACTAGACCCGCCTGAGATATCCCTTAAATGGGAATCAGAAAAAATGCTAGCATAACTTCTTACAATACGCACAATCCTAGGTATCAAAATCCCTCATACTCCAATCCTTGACGCTCTCATCAAGGTCAGTGTTGTGCCACAATGCCTTCAGTTGCATGGCATTGCTAGGTTGGCTCTTATATCATTTTTCATGATCCAAATACGTCCTAGTCATATCTATGTGATACTCCATGATGGACCAATCACTTAGTTAAGGCTCACTGTAGTATCTTGAACAGTTAAGATTGACTTCCCAAGCCAAACACGGGAGTCTACATATACCAGCACAGCAAATAATCCAGAATATCATAGTACAATGCTTCACTTGGTTCTAGGAAAGAATGGGGCAAAAGCCTGCTTTCAACCCTCTGGGTTAAAATCAATAACAAAATCAAAACTGGGTTTTCATACATATTAAATCAAAAAGGAAATTTTGAAAAAAGAAAAAAGGAAGTAATGTCGAACCATAGCTGTTCCTCTTTTTTCCAAATGCAAAACACAATAAACGGGGAGAAAAATCGTTCGCAAAGTACAAAGACGTAGCAAGCTTTCCGACACGATCCCAAACGTTTCCCTCCATATGCGTACCCAAGATTCATTTTCCTCTCACATTGACCATTGTCTTCTCCCCACATACACAATAAAACTGTAATAGAACATCTTCAAGGTAAATTAAATTGCCTCCCCCCCACACCAAAGTAGAGGATTCAATAAATTCTGAGATGCCTAGCTGTGACAAAGGTTCTAAATTTCTAATTGAATCCTAGGGTCTCAGATACCAAAAGTGCTATCACAATGTTAAGGAGAATGGGCGCTAGAATCACCTGAGACTGAAAATCGGATTGAGCTTGGTTATCAGAAATGGATTTATAGATGCTTCTACGTTGCTCAAATACAACGATTCCCGTGAATATGCTTCCGAGAGCAGCGCCGAGAAGACGCTCCTGCATTAATTATAATTTCAACAACAAAATAACCCTAAAAAACTGGATTATTATTTTTGAAGGAAAAAAAGAATTAATCTAAGGGACTTGATAGGGAATGTATGAGCACCTGAGTTAAAACGCTAACCATGATGGCGTCTGGTGCTGCTGCTTTTGGGAGTTCTCTGCAACGGAGAAGACAATATGTCTGCCGGGGTTAACAGTCATGATGGACTAATGGCCCAAGCAGGCTGGGCCCCTGTCAAGTTTAGCCCACTTTTTCAGACCGTTTGTAAGTTTAGATAAGATGAAATAAAATGAAAAATTTATAAATAGTAATAAAATAATTTATTAATAATAATAAAATAGTTTGTTTTAATTTTTTTTTAGTGTTTTGAGAAATAATAGAAAAAAATTAAATAAATATATTGTCAAGTTAGAATATTGTTAGAATATTATTTTTATTTTAAAATTTAAAAGATTGATTTTTTTTTTTTTATGTTTTATTTAAAAGTTGAAAAAGTTATAATGATTATATAATAATTAAATGAAAAATTTAAAAATTTTATATATTTTTGATATTTGGACGTTGAGATGAAATGAAACTATTTTACAATCTAAACAAGGCTTAAGATGCAACTACTCACCCATCTAAGTTTACTGATCAAATGGACCAATAGACAAGACAAACCAGTGCCACGTGGGTATTGCCATATTATATTAAAAAATTAGGAGCATAAAATTCATTTTTTTTTTAAACTTATTATCACCGGTATTAATTTATTCTCATGATAGTAAGCATCTGTAAAATGATTCATTGACTACAAACTATTATCAAATCCCTTAATAAATCCTCAAAATGTACCATTTAGTTCATTACCAAACAATAATATTGCCAGAAGTTTCCATTAATCTCCCTTGTTTACAAAATCATAATTTTATTTATATTCTATTGTGCCAAAGAAACATCACAGTCTACAATTGATGGGCTTTATTTTATAGTCATTGCCATTAATAAGAAAACATAACGAGAAACGGATCCAAAAAAAGATTTCTTACGATTGAAAAAAATTAGTGTTACATTATGTTTATAGTTTATATTTTAAGTAATAAGTTTTACTGCTTCTTTAGGAACAACGATAGCTAGTTTTGCACATCATTATGGAAATGTGATGAATAATATTGCAGTATGTAAAGCATTGAAATCCGACTCAACCATTATCATTGGTTGGCTTACATCAGGAATTTGTCGCTATTCATTTTTATGGGATTATTAGAAAGAAATCAAAAAGATTGCTCAAGAGATTAATGCTCGCTTTTGTCATATTTTTTGAAAAGCTAATATGGTGGCGGATCATTTGGTAAAAGAGGGATCTCAATGGATACATACGTGGACTTATTCGCATGGATAATTTGGATTTGCCTTATATTAGATTGAGATGATTATTTTGTTTTTATGTAGCAAAGATGTTTGTAGGTTTCTTTTTGGTATTCTGAAATTTTTTGTCACTTGGGTTTGGTATTTTATGTTTTATCTTGTAAACCCCCAAGTGATTTGTGATGTTACCAAGGTCACTTGTCCACCAGAAGTGAGGTTGTCTTAATAAATTTGGGCGAAGGTCACTATTAGACATGTCAAAAAAAAAAGTTCTACTGCTAATAAATTATTTACTGTTTAGTAATCATATATTTAAAGTATTTTCTAACATATTACATTTACTTGGAAACAAATTAAAAAAAAAAAAATGAATGACAGGGACATATGTGACTCACCACCTTGGCACCTCCTGTGACATCTAGTATTCGAAAACCTGTACAGACAGGTAGACAGAAAATGCGGAGGACCCTCAATTTCCTGATAGAGGGTATGGAGAAACCTGACAATGATCACCCACAGGTTAAAGCCTCACCTAGGGAACCACTCCGCATTAATGGCGCCACTCCCCGGACTCCACGTCACATTAATAACATGATCCCAAGAGTCACACGGCATTAAAAGACTCTGACCATGCAACAATCAAAGTGACATAAATCCCCTTATGTAAGGTACGCGATGTCCCCTTAGAAACCTCGTATAAATGCTGACCTTCAGGTACATAGAAGTCTCTCCAAGGTCTCGCACTCTAGCACAATCTACTATGAAAATTACTAGCTTAAGCATTGGAGGCTCATGGGCCACCACAGAGCCCCCCTCTATTTTCTTGAGTGTGTAGGTATAAATGCTCAGACCCGAGTTGTTGAAACTAGGTACAATGATGTACGAAACACGACGTTAACAATGACGCTATCTATGAGAACTTGATAAACTTTACGTGTCTTTCGTATGCTTACGATAACCCGTTCTCAAATAATTTAGGGACAAGAAGAAGCAAGATTGGCAAATATGGAAGCAAGGCTCACTGGGATGGAGCAACTGGTAAGAAAGCTAACTACGGAAGTAGAGACCTTTCGAAAGGAGAACGAGACACTCAAAGTAGGCACCAACAGACTAGAAAATGATGTAGAACCAAGAAACGACGAGTATGTGGAATCTAGAAACGCTGGAGGAGGAGGGGATGCAGAGGATGAGGAACATGCAAAACAAGTTGCGTAACCTCAAGGAAAAGTATGAAGAAATGGCGAAAAAGATGAATACATCGTCATCAATGGACCAGTTACTCACCAACACTAGCTTGTCCTACAAGACGGAAGTGATGGTCGTGCTACTACCTCCCAAGTTTCAAGTTTCCCTCATGGAAATCATATAGGTTGTGATGGATTTGAATAACTATTAATCCAAATCACATAAATTACTACATCATGCATATAAGAATGCAATTATTGGTTCGAACCATATCTGTAACTCACTATCCATATATGGTTTGAAGCCTGTCGAAACCTGTCAAAGCCTTATTTCTTCAAGTTGGCGCCAAGTGTCCAACTAAAGTTTTGAAGTAACCAAGTCTAAATCCACCTCCTCTGAAAAATTATCTTCCAAAGCAATTTCAAGACTTTCAATTCTTTTTTCCAACTCACAAATATGGGCATGAGTCTTTCCAAAAATGTTTTTATTCCAGTCCTGCAAATAGCTCTTGGCACATTTTAATTTCCGAGCAAGCTGAAAAGGAAAAAAAAAAAAAAAAACTAGATTCACCCACTTCCTCCTCCAAGCCTTCTTGATTATACCCATAAAAGACTCATGTTCCACCCACATTTGTTGGAATTTAAAAGAAAGAAAATCATAGAGTTGAGATCTAGAAAGACTTACAACCATAGGGGCATGATTATATGTGATTCTAGATAAATATTTCAATTGAATATCAGGCCAAAACAGCAAGGTTTGAGAAGTCACTATCACTCGATCTAGTCGTTCCCAACTACACGCCTATCCCCTTTACCCATTACACTAGGAAAATTGACTACCCGCAAAAGGTAGCTCAACAAACTCGATGTAGTCAATACAATCACTAAATTCATGCATAGCTGACGCCAACCTTGGATGACCACCTCTTCGCTCATCATCCGATTTGATAATATTGAAGTCACCCACAATAATCCATCTAGATTGGTTCGGAGCAACATTCATCAACTCATCCCATAAACTTCTACGCTTTCCTTGATAACACCAAGCATAAACAGAATAGATAAAGACATCCATTCCATTTACTAACTGTAATTTGTTGGGAACCTATAGACACAATGAGAACCTGCTAGGCACCATCCCAAATCACCCATAGTTTTCCGCCATGATCCTCATTAGTTATTCCATAAATGAAATTCAAACTATTCTTCAAAAATACCAAATGATCTTGTGAATGAAAAGGTTCAGCAATCCCTAAAACACAAGACTTAAATTTTTTTATTGAACTTTTCAATCTTTTTTTGAAATACCTAACCCCTAATATTCCAGAACATCAAAGATTATATCATATATTCATGTGAATAGGCTTGCTAAGAGCCCTGGTTGAACTTCTTAACTTAATTCCCACTTCTTTTTCTTTTAGCTTATTTTTCTTTTTTTCATTGTCCGAGTCGTAAACCTTCTCTTTGTTGATATGTTGCCTCACAACCATCGCCTCCCCATTAGAAGTATTACCATTTTCAACATGACCCAAACTATTACCCATCTCCTGTCTCCTCCGAGAATCACTACACAAATCCACATATATCTCTTGTCCCACCTCCAAAGACACGGTATTTTCAACTTCCATATCCTTAGTCGGAGAAACCAAGATAACTTCCCTTTTAGAATTGTCAATCATACCCATCACACCACAATCATCTTCTAGAACTAGATTTTTCTCTTTTGGCAACACGTCATTATCTTTCTCTACAACATGTTTAACTGAAACATGTTCAATTTCAATAGATTCCTCAACCAACGGCACCCCCTAATAAGAAGAAACGAAAACTAAGGCATCCACCTCCATTTCAATTCTTCCCAACTCAGTCTTTTCAGATGAAACCAAAACAATTTTTCCATGAGTGATTTATACCAGTACCTCATCCTGAGTTTCATTGCCAACAACAAGCGTAGGTTCATCTAGCACTTTTTTCTTTTAAATTTCCTTCCCCTGCATCTAGACCGACCATAGAGTTAATTCTTATCTAAACTTTTTTCTTGTTTAGCCTGATCTGGACCATGATCTTTTTCCATCTTTTTTTAACCCACACCCATACAATTCTCTAAAAAATGCCCTTGCACCTTATAACGCCGACAATAGGCTAGAAGAGTTTCGTACACCATGTCTTGAAACCAACTATTCTAATTTTGAGGAGTCCCAATCCAGAAACCAGGAATCTGATCACCTGCTGCATCCATTTCAACACAAACTTGAGCCCAACCGTTCTAGTAACATTCTTAGTACTATTATCCTGATGTAAAAATTTTCCTAGAGGGCTAAGAATATTGTATAGGAATGCCTCATGATGATGATTTGGTGGTAGTCCAGGAAGGAAAACCCAAACTGGCACTAGGGAAGGTTCAGCCTCTTCATAGAAATCAATATTCCAATGGAAAACCCTATAATGGACTCCATCTACTTCACAAGATTCATGTGCAAAAGCTTTCATAAAATCGTCTTCATTAGCAAATTGAACAAAAACATTCCTTGGCCTCCTCATAGAAGAAACCACTGGTTAATGCACAAGACCCCAACGATTCCTAATAAAAGACCTGATAACATCAAGAGAAGGCCTTTTCCGTAGGAATTTCATCACCAAGGGATACTTAAAAGGTTGAACTGAGAGTGAAATATCTTCCTTCGAAAAAAACCATGCAAATTTCACCATCCACCAACTTTGGCGCATGCCAAGGAACCACCACCTCTGGTAGAGGCATTGGCATTTGTGTCACTATATCAACGAAAGAATGACCACGGTCCACTGGTGCCATAGGGTCAGCCAGGGCCTCGGCTGCAGCCATGCAAACCCTAGGATCTCCAAGCACGGAAACTTGAAATCTCCAAAATCACCAAATCAAGAGCTTCGAAAATCACGCACGCATGTTATAGGCCCCACATTTCCCTTAGATAGTAAGTTACATTTGGAGGACTTAGTGGTGCGAGTGCGAAAAAGAGTTGATGGTTGGAAATCTTGGTTTCTTTTACAAGGTGCTCGATTGATCCTATCAAGCAAGTTTTATCGAGTATGCCTATTCATTTGTTATCTACTCTTCAGGTACTGAAGGTAGTGGTCAAATTGTTAAATACTTGCTGTAAGAAATTTTTTTGAGGCTCCTCAGAAGGGAAGGATAAATGCAATTGGAGAGTATGGGATTAAATTTGTCTACCAAAGGAGGAAGGTGGTTTGAGAATTAAGAGGTTGGATGAGATTCAATAATCTCTATATGTAAAATTTGCTTAGAAATTGCTTCATGAGAATTCCTTATGGGCGAATTTTTTTAGAGCAAAATATGTTAAGAATAACCATGTCTCATTTGTAGATACGAATAAGGGATCCAGGAATTGGTGAATGATTGCTAAGTGGTTGCCTTTGGTTTTTAATCTTTCTCGTTGGAAGGTTAGAGAGGGTAAAATATTTTTTTGTATGATAAATGGTTGGATGAGGACCCTTTAATTAATCATCATTCCAATGTTCTATTTCTGAAAACTACCGTTAAAGAATGCAAACTGGAGGATGGCTGGGATATTAATGTTATCTCTCAATTGGTGGGTTCGGAAAATGTAATGGTTGTGGTGGACAGTTTAGAAAGAAATAAGCATGGATCTAATATTTTGGTATGGACCGATATTTTTGGCACCTGTCCTTACCCAAAAAAATTTCAGTTATGGTCTAGAAAGCTTTTATCAGTGCCTTGAGTGTTGATGATCAAGTTCATAAGTTTGGTATACCTCTTGTTTCCAGATGTAATTGTTGTGACACTGGAGGGTATGAAGACTTGAACCATGTTTTGGCTGAAGGGGATTTTGCGGAAGAGATGTGGAAGCGGGCCTCTTTTTCAGTTGGTATGACATCCATGCGAAGTAGTGGGTGACAGATTCGAGTAGAGAGTTGGTTTCTTAAGGCTAAAAGTTTCACAAGTAGAATCTCTCTTTGGTATTATTTCTTGTATCTTGATTTGGTGCTTATGGAATAGGAGGTGCAAAGCAAGGATGGAAGATAAGGAAGAGTCAATGTTGTCGACATGGACGAAAATGAAATACTGGGTTGGTCGGGGGAAAAGTTGAAGGGTGGTACTGGTTTGAATGATTTGGATGAAGAAATTTTATCGGTTTTCCATTTGCCAATTAAACATGTTCAATGTAAAACTCCTAAGTTGGTTCGGTGGATGCCTCCTAAAGTAGGTAGATTTAAACTAAATGTTGACGGTAGTTGTATTGGCAATCCAGGTATGATGGAGGTTGGTGGAGTTATTCGAAACTTACATAATGAATTGCAGGTGGTTTTTGCAATATATCTTGGTGAATAAACAAATAATAAAGCAAAGCTTATGGGTCTTTTACATAATTTACGGCTTACAAATCTTTGGGTTTCTCTTGCATTGACATACAAATGGACTCTTTGTTGGTTATTAATTGGTTGCAAAATAAACTTTGTACAGTTTAGTACAAAAGATTTTTGGAAGGAGGTTCAATTATTGCTAGAAAATTTGGATGGGTCTTTTACATAGTTTACGGCTTACAAAATCTTTGGGTTTCTCTTGTATTGACATACAAATGAATTCTTTGATGATTATAAATTGGTTGCGAAATAAATGTTATACAATTTAGTATTTAGAAGATTTTTGGGAGGAGGTTCAATTACTATTGGAAAATTTGGATGTTAACATTAATCATGAAGGAAATTCGTCAGCAAAGTTTCTTGCTAAGTTAGGGGTGGAGGGGTTCATGGCTACTTGGGAGAATATTGTCGAGCTACAAAGGCTTCTCAAAGGGTCCTTGAAATGAGAGAAATTGGGTCAACCAAATGTTCAATCTTTATGGATCTATTTATCTTTTTTTTTTTTTTTTTTATTGTTTTGAAGTTTTTACAGTATCTATCAAAACTGAGGATTTCAAATAAGAAAAAAGATATGGAGGTGCGGTCCTCCTTCCAAGAACAAAGAAAAAAAAAAACTTACTATCCAGTTTATTTTTTCTTTTTGTACTTATTTCGTAAGGTCTAGGAATGCGCATCTACTCCATCGATATCATCTCCAAATCATCGACTATTGGATCTAAAATTTAGTATCAACAGTTTGACGATGATGTCTGTGAGACTAGTTTATTAGTTTCCAAACAATGGAGAAAATAAGATAAATCATCTGGGCAATTGCTACGTGAAATTGCCAACATAATTGAAGTTAGAAATTGAAAATAAATTGTATAAATATATTATTTTATGTATTTTTGTTAACATGAAGGAACTTAAGAATAAAACTGTATTTAAAAAATATCAAACTATAATGTATTCTCTAGGGGTAAATGGATAAGTTGTCCTGTTACCCTTTTATCTTGGCCTAATGTAATTACCACTGACCCTGGCCACCATCGCCCTAACCTTTTGATTCGAGGATGGGAAACACACCAGAGAGAAAACCATCTCTTGTACAGAAAAAAGTATGAATTCTAAACAAAGTTTTTAGCGTTCATGAGAGGAAGTAAGGATCTTTGAGAAATAGACCACAACAGTATACAGAGTCAAAGGGGGGAAATAAATAGAAATTTCACTCAGAAGTAAAATAAAAATTAAAAATTAAAGCTGTCAACTACAGACCTATCTGTCATGGCCCAGAACCTATAGATTGCAACGAGGAATTAGAACCCTTTTCTTCTTTCTAGGTTAGGCATGATTTGTGGGGTGGGGAGTCCTTTGGGGGCTGAAAATGAAGTAACATGTTAACAAAAAGGAAAGGTTTTAATGGCAATGGGTGTTTGCATGTGACTCCCGCGCCCTGCTAACGACCATCCCAATCCCGACCTCTCTGTCGTCATGTGATCGTCGCTATTGCAGCTTTGAGAATGGTCCCCTCTATCCTTGCCGGATCGGAAAACGACTTTGTCAGCCACTGTTCCAAAGAAAAAAATACAATGCCTTCTTCTGATCCCGACGTTTCTTGTATACAAACCCCCACATGAGGAATGTTATATACGTTATATACAGTCTTCAAATAGAGATGCAATGTAAATTTAGATAATTTTATTTTTAAAATTTTTTAAAATTATAAAAATATTTCTTATAAAATAATATTTATTTTTATTTAATAAAGGGTCTATACATGTAATATCTAAGTGAGGACACAATCTCAACTGAGAACTGTAAATAAAATTTATTTTTTGTGTGTACATGGAATAGAGATGCATGGTGGGCTATGTTTGTTTGAGATGTTTCATCTTTGTTTTTGGTGTTCGCTTGGGGTTAAAAAAAAAATGCTGGTCTCAGAACATAGAACACCTGATCAGCTGAAAAAATAGATTCTAAGATGGAAAATCGAGACGTGAGATATTTTCCGGACCAAATCAATATGAAAATGACCAGAATATTGTGTTCTAGATCTATAATTTCATCCAAGAAATACCATTCGCCAGAGTCATTAGTATCATCATTATTTTCTTTAGAAATATCAGGAAGAAACGGAATAGTGAGTTGGATCAAGAGATAGGCCAAATGTCAAGGCAAAATGGTCAAAAGAGTGAAGCAGTACTTACTTTTCTATTATTGGTTCGTTGGGAGGCTGTGATCATTACTGATCCTCTATTGGCCCCTATTACGAATTTAATAATTCTGAAACATTGTCTTCGTCAATATTCATAAACATCAAGCCAATTATTAGGTAGGTGGGCCCGGGGGTCATAAACATTCGTATTTTGTAAAGTCCACATTTTTATATGCCTTTAGTCGTAAGTTTCTCTTAGAAGTCTAAACCGATTTCAGATTGAAGAAGTCTCGATTGGTACAAACAAAACCAGGAAGGAGTTTCTGCATTTTCTGACTAAGCTTGGTCAAGGCAAACCGCCCAGAAAGACTAGTGATAGTCTGAGGAGGGGGGTAATATTGTGATTTTAGAAGCAGGTGACTCTTCCCATGTGAAGCAGACGATATCAGTGTCGTATTTGAAGGAGTAGTGTTTTTGCGTCATCGGGGCAACCGACCCTACCTGTTGGATTGTATGTGATTGTATTAGCTGCCTTCTGTGAAGTCTTGTGCTTTCAATGCAATCTCACAAAGTTCCCTAAGGCAACTGGCAAAAGCTCTCTCTGGTAAGTTTAATAGCATAAAGCTGCAGTGTTCTTTACATGAATTGATGATTCTCTCTAGCTCAACTCCTTCCAGCCACCAGCAGGCATGGGCAGCCTTAATTTTCTTTTTCCTCTCTCTCTCTCTCGCCCAGTACTTCTGTCTTTGTCTGTACAGTTCCTCATAAAACATGTCATGTCCTTTTAGTTACGCGTGTTTTGTCTTGAATAAGTTTCTGGTACTTGAGATTCCTTGGCCATGCTTGGATGGCAGGAAAAGAAGTTCTTGGCTTCACCTGTTTCTTGAAAAATCATCTGGTTAACTTTTTTGTACAAACCACAGACTCTCTTGTACCATGGATGCTATGCTGTTGAAATATAATAGAATCCTGAGGTCTTTTCAGATTAGGATTCTGAAAATCGATGAACACTGTATTATTTTCTTACTCTAAAATAATTTTTCCGGATAGCGATTCTCAAATCCTTTGGAAAGTGAATGATGGAGGTTGTGATAGGACACTGTTTTTTTCCTTCTCTTCTCTTTTCAGAGGAGGAGACCTAGCTTGTTCACACGGCAGATTTGAGTTCCATTTCAATTATTTTTTAAAAATGATTATTATAATTGTTTTTATTTAAAATGGAAGCCTAGGAAAGAAATATGATTAAAAAAAAACTGATTTTAAAAGGATATTATTTTTTTCCTAGTTTATGTCGACTTCATAAGTCTTTCATGATAGAAAAACTACAGCTATAAGTCTCTTCTAATGTCAGTTACTTTATCGTATGTCACGGCACTTAAGTTTGACTAACGCTAACTAGAAATCATCCCTGTCATTTATGAAGTATACGATATAATAGTTTGTATGATAAGCAATATTGGAGTAAAAGTCAGAATGTGACATGTTTGCCAGGATCTTCTAATGGAGGTCTCCACCTGTGACATTTGTGCCAGTTTTTCTCTCTACAAGATTGTATGTCCTTGATTGTCTTAATCTACTGTTTGGGTCTTCGCATTTCAAGTTTTCAACAATTACTAGATCTTGGACTCTCGGGGAATCTTTTGGGATTTGCATTTGAGTTTTCTGGCTGATGGGAATTTGTAGGGGTTTTAGCCATTGAAGAAAAACCAGCGATGTCTCTGTCTACTTCAATAAAGAGATTACAAGTACTTCAAATCTATGTGCCTCTGGCTTTCTTTTCATTCAGCTTAGCTGGAATTCAAGTCATAAAGTTCACTTATCTTCTAGGATGCTAGAGTTCCGGGTACTCGTAATCTCTTATAGATTTCCCAGTGCTTCTCCAGCTCATTATTAAATAGTTTGAATCACTAAAGATTAATTTAAAGAGCTCCAGTCTTTGTTTTCATCTTAAACCTCTATAATATCATATTGGATGGGTTTTTAAGTGCTTGTTCAGTCATAGCTTTTGCACAAATATGAAAAGTCTTGTCACCCACAATTTTTTCTTTTTAAATCGGTGACAGAGAATCGAGTTTTTTTTTTTTTTTTTTCCTTCAAGGATCAAGGAAGGAATATGGTTATTTTTTGCTTTGTCCCTTTCAGTTTGTTGAAACCATTCGGGGTCTAAGTCAGTGAATTCAGATATTGTGCTTTTGTTAAGCTTTCCACAGGATCAAGTAAATGTTTGAAATTAATTGGAAGTGAGGGGTTTCAATGGAGTGATGGTTGTTGACAATGCGCTTGTTCTGGAGGCAACAGTTGCCACTTTTTATACTAATTCAACTCTTGGAACCCGGCAGAACAAGCCAGCAAATATATGGTTTGTCTTCTTTCACTTTCCTTGTGTTATTTATCCATAATTTATAGGAGTATGGAGCAGTAAGAGACAACGAGCAACTGGGTTCTTTGTATCTCAAATGCTCTTCAATTGGTGAAATAATCAATATTTCTTGGAGCGTTGATTTGCATATTTTCACCATCAAAAAGCGTATTGGCTTGGTTTGGGGGCTGTGATGGCTCAACAAATTTGGGACTGCCAAAAACAAAAGAGGGCCTAAAAGGGAATAGTCTGTTTTCCTAGATATTTATATGGTGGAACTGATGGGGAGTCCAATGTAACCTGCTGTCTATTATTTTTGTTGTCGAGAAGCACCTGGATTCTTTTTTTTCCCAGAAAGAGAGTGGTTCTGTTCATGTTTGGCTAACCGGTTCCCCAAGACATGCAAAAGATGTCTACAATTTGCATGAACAAGCCAAATTTCATTATGAATACCATAGAAGGATTCTGATTGGTTACAAAAAATTTTATTCTAGCTGAAGCTTTACTCACTTTCAAGAGTGAGGCTGGAAGTCGTCAACTATCCTCTAGAAGAATTTGGACATACCCATGCCTTAGACAACAACCACAAGTTCACTGTAATAAACTTGGAGACCCAGGAGTTGTTTATATGTAAGCTCTCTCTCTCTCTCTCTCTCTCTGAAGTTTATAGAACCATCCACTGATGCCTAAGACAATGAACATGTCAATTACATGTTTGTATTCCACAGTACATGCAAATTTACATGCTGCACATATATCTATGATCTTTTTAGCCCTGTAGAAATTCATATAGATTTTGTTTTTTCCCTAAGAACAAATTTGAGAACTCACAATTGCAACAGATATCCTTTATGCGACCCAGCCAAATAAGCTTTTCATTTCAACTTTTAATTTTCATTTACGAAATCTAATTTTCCATTTTCAACTTTTAAGCTTTGGGACCTAGTGTTATTTTTGGACATGTAGGGTACCCATGTTTCAGTAGTTTCATGGTACATTAGAATTTGGGTGTTCTATATTTTTAACAAAGAGGAGGGTGTTTCTATACTTGAAATCTGTTTTTTTTTTTCCTAAGCAGTCTATTGTTTTCAGCTGTTCAAAGGATTCTGTTTCATTAGTTTCTTAGATTCTAAAGAACGTTTTCTATTTATTAAAACTGTTTCTGCTTTCCTCTGCTTGTTCTTAAAAGAAAAACTCAATTAAGTCATCTTAGGGCTTGGACTTCATAAGGGGCCCTCGAATCTATCCTCTTTCTCTGCAGAGTGAAACAATCAATTTGTCAACATTTGCTTTACATTTCTTTGCCGCTTACTCTTCAAATTAATTATGAGGAAGGCTCTACAAATCAAGGCCCAAGAGGGTTGAGGCTACAGTTAATGGAGATATTGGAGTTCCAACACTCACACCTTTGCAAGAAGTTGATGTTAAGAAACCAAGTAATAAGAAAGTTGCTGCCGTAGTAGGAGGTGTTGGTGCAGCCCTGGTTGTGGTTGTCATTGTGGTGATTGTGTACACCTGCTTGATGCGCGCTAAAAGATTCAGGAGACGAACATCTGGGACAGGATCCTCCCTAGCATCTCCTCCAGGTAAGTTGGAGTTTTATTTGAAGATGGACATCAGACAGTGAGTTTCTTCAATTGATGGAGTGCATACTGAGATGGCATTTTATATTGTAAAGTTTATCATATGACTTGTCAATATATGCCTTTTCAAATGGTGAAAGAAGCATAACTCAATATGCATCCATTACCTTGAGGACCTTGTTATGAAAAAATTGACAGTCCAAACTTTCAAAATGTGTCACAAAATATAAAAGCACCAGAGCAAACTATAGCTTCTCCCTGTGCAGATCATCCCAATATGGTTTTGAACTAGCTGGCTCTGTTTTATAGTGTCCCAAATTAGCCATCTGGACAAAAGTACTTGCTTATGTAGGAAAGACTGTTTATATCCAAAATATTTGCTTTTAAAAACTCATTGATTGTAGCAATTTAGTGCCTTTTGATTAAGGAGCCAAATCTGACATCGAGCATTTCATTTAAAGGTTGTATGTTTCTCTTGAAATCATTAAAAGTTTTTTTGATTATGTGGGTTCAGAAGAAATGCAACCACCTTAAAATATTAGGACCGTCAAGACTTTTACAGAATACAGCTTTCAAAATGTGTAGTGGATTTCCCCAAGTTATTTGTCCAAATTATTTGACACTGTATCTTTGGCATTGGGAACCTCCAAAGTCAGGTCCACTGGATGCTGGACCTTTCTGGATTGTACATGTGCCAAGTGTAATATGGTAACTACGATCAATGCTTCATTTGGTAGGTAATATATGATATCTTGTTTAAAATTTTTCAGTTGAATATGAACTGGGAAATGCATCCCCGTATGGTGGTCTTCTCTATCCTAATGATATGCAGAATTTGAGGCAGCTAACGTTTCTGGAACTGGAGCAAGCCACATGCAATTTCAGTCAAAGCAACATCATAGGTGAAGGTAGATTTGGTTTAGTTTATAAGGGACTGCTTCAAGATGGATCAATTGTGGCTGTCAAGAGATGCCTACATATCCACACTCATCATTTTGTTCATGAGGTACTTTTGACATTCTATAGAAATAAAGGTAACTTTTGCGGAGACATTACCATTCATAGTGTTGATACAAGTTCACATTTGACAGATTTTCAACATTCTAGTGAGAAATTTATTCGACTCAGCAGAAGTCTTTTAATAGTTTTCTTCTTCAGTAGCCCATGACTTTGTTAGCATATTTAAATGCTGTGTAAACAGAATATTGTTGACCTCCCTTGATCTAACACAGGCAAAGCGCATAGCTCATGTGCACCACATCCATCTTGTCAAGCTTATTGGTTATTATGAAGATAATCATCAACAAATACTTGTCTATGACTATATCCCGAATGGAAATGTTGGAAATCACCTCTATGGTAACTCTTTCTCTCTACCCCCTCTCTCTCTCTCTCTCTCTCTCTCTCTCTCTCTCTCTCTCTCTCTAAGTGCACGTGTTTAAAGACAGCGAAGGCTTACCTATTGGAAAGCTAGATATGTGGCGAAGGCTATCTATTGCTTTGGGTGCAGCGAAAGGTATATGCTTTGATTATTTTTCCTTGGCATTCCTCTTTTATGATTTTCGTCTCATACTTCTACATTTGGATCAGGGCTTGAACACCTTCACAGTTTGGTGCCTCCTCTCTTGCACATGCACTTTAGAACTAGCAATGTACTTGTAGATGAAAATTTTATGGCCAAGGTTTCTGATTATGGACTTTATAAACTGCTAATCGATGGTGATCTGGCTGAATCGTCTTCAATGATAGACTGCTTTCTTGACCCAGAGTATGTCACCTTTCTTACAATCGAAGCACACAATTTTGCATACTTTATCACATGCTTTCTATTTACAATTTAGTGAGAACTTTGTTCTAGTTGGAATGCAGCTGTCAATTTCCCAAGATTTTATTGCAGATTTTGTTCACTGAATGCATTTCTGTGGTGAAAAAGGTGTCTTTCCACTATTAATGAAGTTATTCATACTTCTAAAGGATGCTGGCATAAGTTGCTAATACTTCAGAAAAGACCTCTCTCTAAGTCATGTGATTTTCATTTTCTTACCTGCCAAACACTCGAGATAATTTCTTTTCCCCTAAACCTTAAGATGCAAGCATAGGTTTACTTTCAGTGCCTTGTTATCTATTGATTTAGTTCTTAGGATGTCAATGGCTTCATTTGCAACCTAAAAGTTTATGTATGAGTTCAAAAGAACTACCATTCTTTTGAACACCAATGGAGGATTTTATACATTTTTAGATATTCTTCTACTATTTTCTTTGTGGATGTCTTAAACCTGTAGACTGATATCTACTTTAATCCTTTTTCTCTAAAGGTTAAGTTCATCGAAGAACTTTTCAGAGAGAAGCGATGTGTACAGTTTTGGCATCTTCTTACTGGAACTAATTAGTGGGCATGAAGCACATAGCAGAAGTCAGTCGAAAAAACAGGATAATATAGTATTGCAGGTACATGGAATTTTTCCACCCCAAATGATTCCTCTCTCATCATCATTAACATCAACATCTTGATCATTAAAATCCACTAGTTTATAGAGCCTTAAAACCAAATACATGAATTTAGCTAGGAAGATCTTGTCTTGTATATGATAAAAACTTTCGGATTTCTTATGTAGCTTTTTTAATTTAAGTGGTTAAAATCCTACTACCTTAGCATTCAGTATTGAGGTAACAAAATAAACTATAATGGTCAGGAATTTTTAAGAACTTTATTGTAGAGTTATACTAGGGAGATCCTAATTCATATAATCTTTTTTGGTTGAAGTGCTTCCCTAAAGGATAAAGTCGTTTGATTAAGCCTGTTATGGTGCCTAACAAATCCTTTTCGGTTTTGAAGGCTAAGAGAAGCAACAATTTCGACAAGTTTGTCGATAAAGCACTAGGAGACCAGACAATGGATGTTGCAAAACAGATGCTAGAATTGGCATTACAGTGTCTTGATGCTTCAATTAGAAGACCATCAATGAAGAGACTCGCCGAAGAGCTGGAAAAAATTCAAGCCAGCAAATATGGTCACTTGCATTCTGGGTCGTTTGAGATAGGTGCTGTGAAGCTTGGTAGTGAGCTTTTCAAATGATTTCTTTCTGCCTCATGGCCTTGTAATTATTCTTCAATTGTGTTGATTTGTTGCAATCATGACAGTCACAAAAGGAAATCCCATTGTCAAAACATTCTTGAAGGTAAATAAATCAACCCGTTTGGTGGGTATAAGAGATCATCAAATGGGGCTGTGTATGTCATAGACTCGTAAAGTATAGTTTCCTTTGTAAATATTATTGTTGGTATGTTTGCTTCATGGATATGTTTAAAACCTGTTTTCTGAAAGCTGCAAACATGCATATCAATCAATGTTGTGCTTTCCTAACTCTCATGTTAGTTTCTCACGAGTCCTACCCCATTTTTCTTCTTTCCTTTCTGTTCTGAGAACATTTTATAAATGGATCTCCCGTAAAGGAGGGGCTTTACTTCCACTAGAGGCAGCCTCTCTTAGGTGGATGTTGTCTCTCTTTGACTTGTTTGCATTTGGGGTTCTTCTCTGTAGTGTGCTGAAAAAAATCCCCACAATCATTCCAACCACCGCACCACCCCCACAAAACAGCCCCGATGCCCAGTAATACTAAGTGTCAAAGAGGCAGGTCATGATAGCTAGCTCAATTTTCTTCTATGCTTGGATTCTTAATTTTAAGGGATTTGGGTTTTTTGGTAGATATTTAAGAATAGTTTGTCTTTTTAAGTTTCCATGTTCAATGACGGGAGGACTAAAGGGGATTGGGTTTGTTCGAGTTCGAGTTCGAGGAATCTCCAAATTCTGCTGTCAAAAAGCTAAATAGCTCCACTGTTGGTTCAAATATAGTGTAAAATATGTCAACAAAAAGAACCAAAAAAAAAAAAAAACATAGCATTCTTGCCTATCCTTGACACTAACGTGCAATACCTCTCAGCAGGCTGGGTCTGAGTGATAAACACAGAAAGGAGAATGAAAAGAAGATGTAATAGAGAAAGTGTTGGGGAAAGAAGTAGGAATAATATGCAAAATTCCTCTTAGCAAGCTGGGTTTGAGTGATAAACAGGTATGGGGTTATTCAAAAAATGGCAATTCTTAAATCAAAAGTGCATATCACTTGGATATGAGTCTAAAGAGGAGAGGGAAAAAGATGACTCCTCGAGCACTTGTAATGATGGATTAGTGTGGAAAAAGATTTGGAGGTTGAAAGCCCCTGCAGTAGTGAAGAACTTTTTGTGGAAAGCAATAAACAATTGTCTCCCTACTAAAGAAAATCTGGCCACAAGAATAATTGTGGAAGACCCATCATGTCCCATTTGTAATAGAGAAGTGGAATCAGTTTGTTATTCACTTTGGAGCCGTGGTACCTCAACAGGTGTGGCAGAAGTCTCTGGTCCTGTTCAGAAGTGGAACAGTAACGAGAGGGAGTTCTTCTCCATTTGGAAGATGCTAGTGCAGAAGCTGAAACATGAGGAACTAGAGAAAGTGGCAATTATTATGAGAAACTAGTGGCTGAGAAGAAACATGGTAATTTTCGAAGAGAGATTTTTCAGTCCTAAAAGGGTCATCAGGAAAGCCTTAAAGGATTTGGAAGAGTATCAACTGGTACAGCAGGTACAGAAGGGAACAACTGGTGCATCATTCAGTAGCAGGGTCCTCTAGAGCTGGTGTTAGATGGAAAAGACCAAGAGCAAATGAAGTAAAGGTAAACTGGGATGCAGCTTTTGATTCTAGAAGGAAGAGAAAGGGAGCAGGCATTATTATAAGGGATGGGGGATGGTGAAATGTTAGCCTCTTTGTGTATGAGCAAGATGAAAGTCAATCACCCAATCTTAGCTGAAATGAATGCATTGTGGCGTGCAATGGAATTTTGCATAGAACTGAATTTCTCCAATGTGGTTTTTGATGGTGATGCCTTAGCAGTAATAGAGGCTGTAAATAGTAGAAATGAAGTCTGGATTTGGTATGGTCAGTTAATAGAGGATTTGAGGAGAGTGTTCAAAAGAAGAACAGATTGGAAATTACACCATATGTATAGGGAGAGCAATAAATTGGCTCATGAAATGGCCAAAGTAGCTATAGAACATAAGGAGGAGTTTTTGTGGATTGAGGATGGTCCATTAGATATCATTACACTTGTATTACATGATAAGCTTTGTAATGACTATATAGTTGAAATGCAATTATACATGTCTACTTCAAAAAAACAAAAAAAGAGGCATTAGCCAACGTAATTGATAAAGCCCACTCCAAACCCCTCATTCCAGACTCTTACCACATTTCCAATCGTATCACGTTAGTGATTGAAAATTAGATAAGAATTAAGATTTTTTATGTGCAAATTCCAATCACTACATATAAAATTTGCAGTGAGACACACATATAGTTCAAACTTTAGACCGATATCCTTGTATTGGTAGTGAGGGAAACCTTTTTACCTAATAAGATTTCCAACAAATCCTTCTCAACCATATATATTTTAAGAGCATCTCTCATCACCTTCGGTGAGAATGAATGTTAAACCTAATCTCCTAGTTCTTAGAGTAGGCTTGGAACATTTTACGCTCCATAAATCTTGTTGAACTCAAAGTTTCAAGTTTCATGTAATTATAAATTTACACATGGATTTTGATGATAACAAATGAATTTAAAGAATAAAGGAGTTTCAAGCTCAAGTTGTTCACACAATAGAATCAAGCACATCAAAGAACCAAGCATGAGCAAGAAGGAAACAAGTTCACATTAAAGTCATAGAGTAATGTTGTAAATCTCTTAAAATTCAAAATTAGGATTAATGCTCAAAATTAATATTTTATCATAAAGCATTAAAATACATTTTCCACATGTGCATGAATATTTTTAAAAATTAAATTTGAAAATTTTGAAAGATGATTGATTGTCATCTTTTGCATGTGCATGCCTTGATTAAAGGGTTGAACTTTAAAAATATTAAAGATGATTGATTGTCATCTTTCACATGTGCATGTTTTATTTGAATATTTTCAAAAGTGATTGATGCTTTTTTAGACTTATATAAAAGGTAGATGATTTTGTTTGAAAATTTTGAAAAGTAAAGTGTGCTCATTTTGTCATATGCAAAAAGTAAAAGATTAGGTTTGAATTTTTTGAAAAGGAAAGTGTGATCATTTTGTCATATGCCAAAAGTAAAAGATTAAGTTTGATTTTTTTGAAAAAGTGAATGATGTTGTCTTTGACAATTGAAAAATAAGAACCTTTTATTTGAATTTTTTGAAAAAGTGAATGATGTTGTCTTTGACATGTGAATCTTTTTAAATTTGAATATGAAGTCTCATATGCCTATAAATAGATCATTTGAGAGCTTCACATTCACAACACCAAGAGCATACAACATTCATTCAAAACTTTCATTCTCTCTTCTCTAAGCATTAAGCCTTAATCATTGTTCATTTTGAGAGATATAGTTTGCGCTGTATTGTTCTTATTTCACTCATTGAGGAGTGTTTTCTGATAACCTACCCACTATCAGCTTTTGTATCAGAAAAAGGGTGTGTATAACCCTTGTACGTGTAGAAAGTATTCTACACGGGGAATAGTTGAATCACCACGTGTAAGGTGATTACAAGTGTAGAGTGTGTTCTACACGGATCCTTTGTAGCGGTGTTGTTCAAAGGTGTAATAGGTTTCTATCTCCACCTGAAGGAGGTTGAATAGTGAATTTAGAAATCCTCAATGGGTAGTTTGAGGTGAGGACGTAGGCAGTGGGGCCGAACCTCGTTAACATACTGAGTTTGCTTCTCTCTTACCCTTACTCTTTATATTTATTGTTATTTCATATTTTGTTTATATTTTATATTATATATTTGATTTATAATTGTTATTTTTTTAATACAACTCAATTCACCCCCCCTTTTGTGTTAGTCATCTGGGCAACAATTGGTATCAGAGTTAAGAGCTCTATTATAAGACTAACTATCTTTTGAGTTAAGATCTTATGGCTAACATTTCAGCTTCGTTTTGTGAAGGTCAATCTAGCAGTCGGCCTTCACTATTTTGTAGAGATAATTACTTATTCTGGAAAGTTAGAATGAGAATATTCCTTCAGACTGAAGGTCGAGAAATCTGGAAATGTATTGTAAATGGACCTTATATTCCAACAAAAGTGGTTGATG
Source organism: Carya illinoinensis (assembly GCF_018687715.1). Classification (NCBI taxonomy): domain Eukaryota; kingdom Viridiplantae; phylum Streptophyta; class Magnoliopsida; order Fagales; family Juglandaceae; genus Carya; species Carya illinoinensis. Next base: position 14,472,493 of record NC_056764.1, on the reverse strand, counting down.
GAGTAAAGGTTAAAAAGGAAGAAGAAGAGTTTGATCGTGAAGACGATAGATTTTATACTTTGAATTTAACTGCTATGAATTTATTATTTAATGCTCTCAATGGAAATGAGTTTAATAGAATAATGACTTGTGCTACGACAAAAAAAATTTGGGATAACTTGGAAGTTACTTATGAAGGAATTTCACAAGTCAAGGAATCAAAAATTTATATTCTTACTCATGAATATGAAATGTTTAAGATGAATGATGATGAATCTATTTCTAGTATGCACACTCGTTTTACTAACATCATAAACAGCTTGACAGCTCTTGGCAAAGTTTATTCCAAGGTGGAGATAGTAAGAAAAATTCTCAACTCTCTACCAAAACGCTGGGAATCAAAAGTGACAGCAATTCTTGAAGCTAGAGACCTCAAGAAGCTCGAAATCAATGAACTCATCGGGTCACTTATCACCCATGAGTACACATTGAAAAGAGGAGAAGAAGAAGGAAAGCCAAAGAAGAGCTTAGCACTTAAAGCTGTTCCTCATGAAAGTGAAAGTGATGAAGATGAGGAAAATGAAGATAAAGATGAAGAAGTTGCGATGATAACAAGAAGAATTCAGAGGTTCTTGAAGAAAAATAGAACTCCTCCAAGGAAATCTTTCAAAAAGTTTTCCAAGAAAGATTCAGGTAAAAATGACACTTTAATTTGTTATAAATGCAATAAACCTGGTCATATCAAACCAGATTGTCCTCTGATAAAGAAAGATCAAAACAAGGGCAAGAAAGCAATGAAAGCTACATGGGATGATGATTCAAGTAGTTCAGATAGTGAAGCAAGCAATGGAGAATCAGCAAATCTTTGTCTTATGGCTAAAGATGACATTGAGGTAACAAATCTTGATAATATTGAAAATCCTTCATATGAAGAATTGCAAAATATTTTAGAAGAGGTATATGAGGAATTTGAAAAATTGGGTATCAAGTATACTGCTTTGAAAAATAAAAATTCTTTTTTAACAAACGAAATTGAAATTTTAAGAAAAGAAAGTATCATTTTGAAAGATGAAAATCTTGAATTGAATAAGAAGAAAACCGATTTAGAAAATATTGTTGAAAACTTTACGAATGGAAAAAGAAATTTTGAAAAACTTCTTGGTAGTCAAAGATGTGTTTTTGACAAGGCAGGTTTGAGATATATGCCAAAACAAAAATACAAACCTTATAAAAATTTTTTTGATAATCATTCTACATCAAAGACTAATATTCAAAATTCTTTTCATAAAAATAATTTTGTCAAAAAAGGATATTATTATAATCATTCAAGTTTTTCATATATGTCACATGCTATTTGCAATTTTTGTAATAGAAATGGTCATAATTATCATACTTGTCCTATTAGAAGAAATCATACAATGACTATTAGGGCCATATGGGTACCTAAAAATCTTGTTTATTCTAATACTAATAAATAAAGGACCCAAAGAACTTGGGTACCAAGAAAAATCATTTTAATTGTTTTTATAGGTATGCATGAAGTCTTCCACAAGCAAAAACAAATGGTTTTTAGATAGTGGATGTTCAAGACACATGACGGGAGACAAGACTAAGTTCTTTGATCTTAGATCTAAAGAAGAAGAACACGTGACATTTGGAGACAACTCGAAAGGGAAGATCGTGAGAATAGGTAAAATTGGTAATGAATCTTCTCTCAAAATTGAAGATGTTCTACTTGTTGAAGGTCTAAAACATAATCTTTTGAGCATAAATCAATTATGTGATAAAGGATTTATAGTTACTTTCAAAATGGATAAGTGCATTATTTTAAATGATCATGATTGTAATATTTGTTTTATTGCTTTTAGAAACAATAATGTTTATACAATTGATTTTGAAGAAATTACCTCACAAGATGCTATTTGCTTTTCAGCTCAAAATGAAACTAGTTGGTTATGACATAGAAGATTAGGTCATGCCAACATGGAGCTTATTTCCAAACTTTCAAAAAATGATCTTGTGAGAGGTTTACCAAAAACATATTTTCTTAAAGACAAAATTTGTGATGTATGTCAATTTGGTAAACAAACAAAAACTTCTTTTAAAACTAAGAAACATATTTCCACTACTAGACCATTGCAACTGATACACATGGATCTTTTTGGACCAAATAGAGTTGCAAGTCTAGGAGGAAAATATTATGCATTTGTTATTGTTGATGATTTCTCTAGATATACTTGGGTCATCTTTCTTGCTCATAAAGATGAGGTACATAATGTCTTTACCAAGTTATGCAAGAGAATTCAAAATGAAAATGGCTATACTATTTCAAGTATCCGAAGTGATAGGGGAAAAGAGTTTGTTAATAAAAATATTGAAACATTTTGTGATGAAAACGGTTTTGTGCATAATTTTTCTGCTCCTCGAACTCCTCAACAAAATGAGGTAGTAGAGAGAAAAAATAGATCTCTTCAAGAGATGGCAAGAACAATGCTCAATGAGAACAACTTGCCTAGTTATTTTTGGGCCGAAGCGGTAAGTACTGCATGTTATGTTATAAATAGAGTTATGCTAAGGTCTAAATTAGATAAAACCCCCTATGAGCTTTGGAATGAGAAAAAGCCCAACATTGGTTACTTTCATGTATTTGGATGTAAATGTTTTATTTTGAATGACAGGGATAATTTAGGCAAGTTTGATGCAAAATCTGATGAAGGTATCTTTCTCGGGTATTCTACTAATAGTAAAGCTTATAGAGTATTCAATAAAAAGACTTTAACTGTACAAGAATCTATGCATGTAGTATTTGATGAATCTAATTCTTTACTCTCCAAGAAATCTATTGATGAAGAAACAGGAGGTATAAATAATACGGAAAGTCTCAATCTTAACAAAGAGAAAACAATAGAGGAAGTTCAACATGGAGCCATCCGGAAAAATCATCAAAATTTAATACAAGATACAACCAAACAGTGAAAATTTGTGAAAGATCATCCAGTGGAACAAATTTTGGGAGAACCTTCACAAGGTGTAAGTACTCGATCATCTCTTAGAAATATTTGTAATCATACTGCTTTTCTATCTCAAATTGAACCCAAAAATATTGATGACGCACTTCTTGATGAATCTTGGATTCTAGCTATGCAAGAAGAGTTGAATCAATTTGAAAGAAATGATGTTTGGACACTTGTTCCTAGACCCAAAAATCATACTATTATTGGAACAAAATGGGTTTTTAGAAACAAGAAAGATGAGTCCGGAATCATTACTAGAAATAAGGCTCGACTTGTAGCCCAAGATTTTAATCAAGAAGAAGGAATCGATTATGATGAGACATATGCACCTGTCGCAAGATTAGAAGCTATTCGAATGCTACTTGCATATGCTTGTTATAAAGATTTCAAACTTTTTCAAATGGATGTTAAAAGTGCTTTCTTAAATGGTTTTATAAATGAAGAGGTATATGTTGAGCAACCTCCAGATTTTGAAAATCATATTTCCCCAAATCATGTTTTCAAACTCACAAAAGCACTATATGGACTTAAACAAGCTCCTAGGGCTTGGTACGAAAGACTTAGTGGTTTCTTGATTGAAAAAGGTTTTTCAAGAGGAAAAATCGACACAACTCTTTTCATTAAATATGAAAATGATGATATTCTTTTGATTCAGATTTATGTTGATGATATAATATTCGGTGCTACTAATGAAAATATGTGTCAAGTTTTTGCTAAGACTATGCAGGAAGAATTTGAGATGAGCATGATGGGAGAACTTACATTCTTTCTCGGATTGCAAATTAAGCAAGCAAAAAGTGGGACATTCATCAATCAATCAAAATATATTAAGGAATTACTGAAGAAGTTTGGGATGGAAAATGCTAAGGAAATTGGAACACCAATGAGCCCATCAACTAAACTTGATAAAGATGAATCCGGTAAGTCAGTTGACTCGAAGATATATCGAGGTATGATTGGTAGCTTATTATATTTAACAGCCAGTAGACCAGATATTATGTTTAGTGTGTGCTTATGTGCACGCTTTCAATCATCTCCAAAAGAATCACATTTAATTGCAGTTAAGCGCATTCTTAGATATCTTAGTGGTACAATTAACCTAGGATTATGGTACCCTAAGGATACATATTTCGATCTAATCAGCTACACAGATGCAGATTATGCTGGCTGTAAAATAGATCGAAAAAGCACTAGTGGAGCATGTCATTTCTTAGGTCATGCATTAGTTTCCTGGTTTAGTAAAAAACAAAATTCTGTTGCACTATCTACTGCTGAGGCAGAATATGTTGCTGCGGGTAGTTGTTGTGCTCAAGTTCTCTACATGAAGCAACAACTTGAAGATTTTAAACTCAAGTATAATCACATTCCAATCAAATGTGATAATACAAGTGCTATAAATCTTTTAAAGAACTCAATACAACATTATAGAACTAAACATATTGAAATAAGATATCATTTTCTTCGAGATCATGTGCAGAAAGTCGATATAGTACTAGAATTCACAAACACACACGATCAGTTAGCAGATATTTTCACAAAGCCTTTACCAGAAGATAGATTATGTATGATCAGAAGAGAAATAAGTATGATGCATGCTATGAATATCTTTTAAAAGATAGACTAGAGTCAATAAAAATAGAGATAGATTTTTTAAATACTTTTACATAAACTTGAGATTCTTAGCCTCATGTTTGAGACGCTCATTCTCTTCATACAATATCATGTCATTCTTATCCATGGGAACTGGCAAGCAGAATGAAGAATCTAATAAAGATTTCAACTGTTTATTCTTCTGCCGAATGATTCCTTCCCTTGTGTGAGACTCTTGAACAATTCATTGAAGTACAACACTTTGTTCTTTGAGCTTTTCAACTTCATGATTTTTGGCTTGTAGCCGCTGAGAAAAAGCAACAATAGAGGAAGAGTAGCGAGTCCCAAGACTCACCAAGTCATAAATAGCATCAGAATCTGACTTATTAGTCAGATTATTATTTTCTTGCTGCAACATGGCACCAATGGCAGCTGCAGAAAGGACAGGAGGTTGAGATGCAAAATGCCTCATGGATGGATCTAGAGAAATGTTAGAAGAATGAGCCATTGAGAAAAGAATAGAAGGCTTAAAACGAGAATGCTGAAGGAATGCAGATGAGTTATAGAGATGAGATGAAAACTTGATGCGGATTGGATGAATTTCATGACTGATTTTATAGAGATAGCATAAAGAATAAGACAAACTATTGTCTTTTCAAATCTTATTTAGTCAAAAGAAATACAAGATATGCTGGACACACATTGTCAAAAGTTTTCTTACTAAGCCAGCGAGATTAACAGTAGATTGTCCCTATTTTTCTAGTAAACGATGAACCTCTGCTGTTATCTGCCGATGTTGACCTTGTATCTGAACCCTTTCTCGTTCCAGCTCCTCTATTCGTGGTTGCAAATCATGAGCATACCAATCTGTAAATTTTTTCAACTCTTGGTTTTCTTGCTTTAGCCTTTTATTCTCACTATCCTTATTAGCAAGCTTCTGTCGTAACTCAAATATTTGCATGTTAAGATGATCAATCTCACTCACCCTCACCATTAACCTCCGAGACATGATCGTAACAGAGGCAGCATATTGACTACTGAGCATTCTTGATTCTGCAATAATCTCAGAATCAGTCTTACTAGAAAAACGGTTCACTGCTCCTATCATGGTATTGACGGCCTCGGGAGAGAAGATTGAAGATTGATGCGTCAAAGGTTCCTGATTCAAGTCTGGAACATTAGTGGAAGAGAATTGCTCAGCCATTCTATCGTTGTGGAAAAACAGAACTCATGTCAAGAAGCGATTATTTTTTTGGCATCCGATAGATGAAAATGATCATTTTTTATAGCAACTCAGAGCCTTCAATCACGTTTGTCAACAACATCAGGCGATTGTTTAAATCTCCAACCGCACTAAATTCATAGAGTTAGGCCTCGAGACTTTGTAGCATTTGTCGGGTCACGGACGGCTCCTTTTTCAACTATCTACAGTGACTATTAACCGCATCGTTTTCTTCAGTCCATTTACTTGCTACCGATCCTTTTTAATGATGCCAAAAGGGGGAGAACTTTTAGACTAAAACATTAACATTGTTTAAATTGCTAAACTTGTTATATATGTTTGAAATTATATTTATACTTTTGCTTGAAAAACTAACGCATATTTTCAGGGGGAGCTTAAGTATTAATACAGGTTTCAAGTTCTATCAAGTATTTGTCATCATCAAAAAGGAGGAGATTGTTGAACCCAATATTTCAAGTTTCATGTGATTATAAATCTACACATGGATTTTGATGATAACAAATGAATTCAAAGAATAAAGGAGTTTCAAACTTAAGTTGTTCACACAATGGAATCAAGCACATCAAAGAACCAAGCATGAGCAAGAAGGAAATAAATTCACATTAAATTCATAGAGTAATGTTGTAAATCTCTTAAAATTCGAAATTAGGATTAATGTTCAAAATTAATATTTTATCATAAAACATTAAAATACATTTTCCACATGTGCATGAATATTTTTAAAAATTAAATTTGAAAATTTTGAAAGATGATTGATTGTCATCTTTTAAATGTGCATGCCTTGATTATAGGGTTGAACTTTGAAAATATTAAAGATGATTGATTGTCATCTTTCACATGTGCATGTTTTATTTGAATATTTTCAAAAGTGATTGATGCTTTTTTAGACTTATATAAAAGGTAGATGATTTTGTTTGAAAATTTTGAAAAGTAAAGTGTGCTCATTTTGTCATATGCAAAAAGTAAAAGATTAGGTTTGAATTTTTTGAAAAGGAAAGTGTGCTCATTTTGTCATATGTCAAAAGTAAAAGATTAAGTTTGATTTTTTTGAAAAAGTGAATGATATTGTCTTTGACATGTGAATCTTTTTAAATTTGAATATGAAGTCTCATATGCCTATAAATAGATCATTTGAGAGCTTCACATTTACAACACCAAGAGCATACAATATTCATTCAAAACTTTCATTCTCTCTTCTCTAAGCATTGAGCCTTAATCCTTGTTCATTTTGAGAGATATAGTTTGCGCTGTATTGTTCTTATTTCACTCATTGAGGAGTGTTTTCTGATAACCTACCCACTATCAGCTTTTGTATCAGAAAAATGGTGTGTATAACCCTTGTACGTGTAGAAAGTATTCTACACGGGAAATAGTTGAATCACCACGTGTAAGGTGATTGTAAGTGTAGAGGGTGTTCTACACGGATCCTTTGTAGCGGTGTTGTTCAAAGGTGTAATAGGTTTCTATCTCCACCTGAAGGAGGTTGAATAGTGAATTTGGGAATCCTCAATGAGTAGCTTGAGGCGAGGACGTAGGCAGTGGGGCCGAACCTCATTAACATACTGAGTTTGCTTCTCTCTTACCCTTACTCTTTATATTTATTGTTATTTCATATTTTGTTTATATTTTATATTATATATTTGATTTATAATTGTTATTTTTTTAATACAACTCAATTCACCCCCCCTCTTGTGTTAGTCATCTGGGTAACAAATCTAAATGCTAGCTCTTCCATAATGATGATATGAGCTAAAGACCTTCTACACCTATATGATTCAAACTTCACAAACCTCTTTAATGTATTGCTCCCATTTCTCTCATCTGCTGCTTTTTTAAGTTCAATTTCCAATCGACTTTCATTTTTCTCAAGCACGACTTCGTCTTTTAGGAATTTTCTTACATTGTTCTTGTACATGGTTTTTCATTTAATAAGTGACATGTCATTCATATTAACAACCATAAATAATACCACAATAATTATAAGAAAAATGATTGTTGCGAGCGTCTAGTGCAACCGGCCATTTAATGAATTTATTTTATTTTTTGTCCCTCTCTCTTTCCATTTCGTTCCCTCTATCTTTATCTTTGTCGGTTGTAATTTTCACACCAAATCCTTTCACAGTAATAGTTCCACAGGCTTTGGATTTGAATTTACTCAACCAAATAAAAACTTTCTAGTCCTTTTCTAGTAATGGGTCTCGCCGGAACTCTGCTAAAGTCATGTATAACTAAAGTCAATTCTTCTTCTTTGTTTCCATTGATCAGAAAAGGGATTAGAGTAGTGTTTCTGTTTCAGTCGGGAAGCTCCCTGGCCTGCTAGTGTTGTGAGTAAAGAGAAACTGAAAGAGGATGTTGAATTGGAACATTTGGGCACCTTCTTGGCAATTACATTGACAATCCCACAAAGAAAAAAAAAAGTTCTGTAGGAAATTTTAACTATTTCATATTTTTTAGAATCTAATAAGCTTGAGGAAAGAAAGCTTAGGAGAGAAAAAGCTTTTAAGGAGAGTGATTAAGGGGCACAAAAAGCAAAATTTGGGCTAAGGAGAGAGAGAGAGAGAGAGGGATGTGGGAGTCTAGGATATGTTGGGTTCGAGGAGATAAGAGTCTGAGAGTGTATAAAATTGGTGTGCTAGTGTTGTGAGTGAAGAGAAATTGAAAGCTCTTAAGAAATATGAACATGAAAAGATTAACAAGCTACTTCTCTGATATATTCTTATGGCTTTCTGAGAAAACAAACAAGGAAAAAGAAAGAACTACAAGAAAATAAGAAACGGAAGAAGGAAGAGAGAGAGGTATGCTTTTGTACATTTTATTTATTTTTATTCTCTCCCGTACAGTTCGATTGTATCCCGCTTGCACATCCCTAATGTTCCTAGCAAAACTGTAATGATAGTTTGCTTGTGGGTCATTAGGTCACTATCATCTAATTTTGTAAAATGGCCCCACACTATGAAGGCATTGTATTTCTTTGGTGGACCCATAAGTGTTCGAGTAAGTCTAGGTGGAGAGGCTACAATGCTGTACTAGTGTTTGGGTCTAGAGAAGTGACATGATCCCCAATACTAGAATAATCACCACTATCGATTTCAATTGTCAAATTATCAATTACTTGACATAATGCAAAATATTAAATACATAAACAAAAAACACACAAAGTCACAAAATCACCCAATAATTTAAGGCTATTTGAAACCCTAAACTAATTTAAAGGATTGAGATCCCAAAACCCTAATCTAATTTAGGGTTAGGTTTCAATCCAATATCCTAATATAATTTAGATATCTTAGTATTTCAATCTGAGACCTAAAATAATGTAAACAAAGAACAAAAAACACTTCAAGCATCCATAATCAAACTTTACAGAATCTCAACACTACTCCCATCCTCCATTTAAAATAATCCCAACCTCTATCGTTTAGAGAAACATATATAAGAATCTTAGATATTGAGATATACAACGAAGAGGATGAGACTTGAGAGAGATGGTTATGACAATGGCCACAATGATCGAGACAGCAATGGCAACGATAGAGTTGGGTCTGAGCACTTCCAATGGTTTGTATATCCTATCATTTAAAATACATTATCAAAATCTATTTTTTCTATTTTATATATTAATTTTTAAAATATACCATACATTAGTTTATCTATTTTTTTATATTATTTAAATGTTATATTAATTAGTAATTTGCTTGAAAAAAAGTACAAGGAGAGAGAAATTATTATGGAAAACAAAGTAAATGAAAAGACAAAAAATAAATAAAATATTTTTACATTTGTGTACAATTCACGTTACGTTTAGCTGAAAAATGTAGCAAAATAAAAAATAGATTTGAAAATACATTATCCATTGGAGATAGTTTTGAGCTACTTTTCTTCAAATTTTACATAAAAATAAATTTAACAAAACCAATTGAGAGTGCTCTAAGAGCATCCCCATCCGGTTTCTCATCTCCATCCCTATAATTTAACTCAAAATCACATTTCTTCAAATTTATCCCTAAATTTTATTCATCTTCTAAAAACCTCCTACATCCCATTCCTCATCCCTATCTCTATTCTATTAAATAATATTTCTCTATTATTTTTTTATTACTTTATTCTCTCTCTTCCATTTACAATCCTAACTACTAACTCTTTTGTCTTATTATCTTTTTTTCAAATATTACTTTCTACTAAATATTTATATGATTTTGACTACCCAATACAGTATTTTTTCAAATCATTAATCGTATTATAAAAATAGTAAATTTTATTAATAAATTTACTACATTTTCTAACGTGATGGAAATTTTATTTAGAAGAGTACACTTTATCAATTAAAGATTAATGAAGATCCGTAGTCACGTATTGATGTTTTATTTTTTAAAATTGGTTGTAACGGTAATATTACCTATCCTTTCTCCAACGGTCATATTTTATGTCCTTTTTACAACGGTAACATTTTTTGTCATTTTTCCAACGGTAATATTTTTTGTCTTTTCTCTAACGGTAACTTTTTTTGTCTTCTCTCAAACGGTAACATTTTTTGTTTGTAGTGTAACGGTAACTTTTTCCTCTATAAATTAGCATATTGCTAACATTCACATTCTCACAAACTCAAGTCTCATTTCATTTATAGAGCAGAGATTCTATTCTATCCTTTCATCTCCCACTCCTTTCATCAAATGGCTCGTACCTTCTTTCGCAAATTATTGACATACGTATCCTCTGAAGATGATAGCGATGTTCATACTGAGGAGGTCGATGGACAGTCATCGAGGTAGCGTGACAATAGGCACCCACGTAAGTTTATTCGGCGTGATCATGCCCAGGGGCACGAGCGCCTATTTCGTGATTATTTCGCAGAAAATCCAGTATATCCCTCGAATCTATTTCGAAGGAGATTTCGGATGAGCCGTCCCCTATTTCTTCGTATTCTAAATGAGGTAGAGTCTTACGAGCCGTATTTCGTCCAGAGAAGAAATAATGCCGGAAGACTCGGTTTATCTTCTATGTAAAAAATAACCGCAGCACTTAGAATGCTGGCGTATGGGGTTACTGGAGATTTTATGGATGAATACATACGTATCGGTGAAAGCACCGCAATGGAGAGCCTAAAAAGATTCTCTGAGACAATAGTAAATGTTTTTTTCAGATGAATATTTGCGGTCTCCAAATGCTAATGATATAACCCGATTGCTGTTGGTTGGTGAACAACGAGGATTCCCAAGAATGCTCGGAAGCATTGATTGCATGCATTGGAAGTGGAAAAATTGTCCCGCAGCCTGGAAAGGTATGTACTCTGGCCACATCCATGAACCAACTATTATTTTAGAAGCAGTTGCTCCATATGATCTTTGGATATGACATGCATTTTTCGGTATGCCCGGTTCACATAACGACATAAATGTGCTAGAAAGATCTTTTATTTTTACGAAACTTGCTCAAGGGCGTGCTCCTGCTGTCAATTACACTATCAATGGCAACGACTACACTATGGGGTATTACCTTGCGGATGGTATTTATCCCAAGTGGCGAACTTTTGTGAAGACGATTCCATCACCACGAGGGAACAAGAAGAAAAATTTTGTGAAAGCACAAGAATCCACAAGAAAAGATGTCGAGCGTGCATTCGGGGTACTTCAACAACGATTTGCTATCATTCGTGGACCTTCCCGAATGTTCAAAGTGAAGGACCTAACAAATATTATGAAAGCATGTGTTATTTTACATAATATGATCATTGAAGACGAACGTGATGATAGTGAGAGTCTGAACATTGAGTATGATCAACTTGATGATGATCTCCCAGAATTGTCACGCAATCATACAATTGAGCTTACGGACTTCATCCAGCGTCATCATCATATTAGAGATAGCACGGCACATCATCAGCTCCAAGAAGATCTAATTGAACATCAATGGTTATTATATTCCCTAACCCTGTTGCATTCAAACTATGACCTCTTTTCCTTCGTGTTATTTACTTTTATTGTTTGAGTTGATATGGCATGCATTTGTATTTCCTTCATGTTATTTAAGATTTATGTTTAACTTAATTTGCTTTGAGTTTGTATTTCCTTCGTGTTATTTACTTTTATATTTGAATTGAGTTGCTTTGCATTTGTATTTCCTTCGTGTCATTGGTAACTATGTTAATGGTAATTTTCCTTTAGTAATGCCTTTCCTAACGTATAAGCTTTGCAATCTATATGATGATGAAATTTTTATTTTTAATAAAAATTAAAATTAAAATAACATATTACTTGCACAAGCATATTGAGGCTACAATACTAAAATTGTTAAAAAATACAATCACATGCTTTTTATACATTTATCATTGTTCAAAACAAAATATAAGATGGCCAACTGAAACCAATAATATTAAAAAACAAGAAATTCAATCTTGAGAAGTACTGCGTCTCGCCATGATTTCCCTCTGGAGTTGCTGGAAATATAACCGTTGCATTTCAGGCATGCCACTCAAGTCCATCATCATAATGCGCTGATCACTTTCTTTCGTGGCGAGCTCCACTTTCTGCGCCTCCAACCTTAACCTTTCGTCCTCTTGACGAATTTTGGCGAGCTCCTTTTCCCTCTCAATTACCATCTTCTCGGCCTCCAACCTCAGTCGTTCATCCTCAAGGCGTAATTTTTTTTCTTCTTTTTCCTTGTCATACTCCATCTTCTCGGCCTTCATTCGATAAAACTCTTTCTCCTGAGCGCGTGACTCCTCCAAAAGAGTATACTTCATCTTCCTGAGTTGGAAATTTTCCTCTGCTTGCTTGCTTTGGGCCTTTCGTTTTCCTTTCTCAGCTTTCTTTCCAATTGGTCGGTCCAACTCGATAACTTCATTCTCCATGACTTCATCCGCCTCCATATCAAAGGCTGAATCAATTGTAGCGCCAGAACATCGAGTTGGGGTCGGGGATGGGGACATCGTCTTCCTTCGTTTTGGATCCTCCTTTGTGGCGCGCCAAATCCACTTAGGTTGGTCCTTCAACAGGTGCCAACAATGCTCAAATTGAAATGAGTATTTATCTAGCGCTTGGTACATAACCTTGGCCTTGTCGAACTTGCATGGAAAAAAAAAAACAAATGTTAAACCAATGTACAAGATAAGAAATTTTACAGTAAATGAAGAAGGATTTCGAATTTTTACCTTGTCTTGGTCGGTCATACCACTCTGATTTAACCTTTCAACTTGGGCTAGTTTCGCACAAAATTTGTTTGTGGCCTTTTGGATAACCGACCACCGATGAATTAGAGATTTTATTGTCCGCTCATTTGTGGTTTCTTTAAATTGCTGGAAGTATTCAAAAATTTTTTCCCATAATTGGGAGTGTTTTTGATCTGTTCCCTAAACGGCATCAAGGCTACAATTTAGCCAAGCGGAGACAAGTAACTTGTCTTCTTCGGGGGTGAAATTCGCACCCCTGACTGATTTTCTAACGCCGATGGGCTCGTTAGGGGGTAGGGTTGGAGAGTCATCAAGGGTCAACGGAGAAGTTCCACTTTGCCCACCGTAAGTGGGGTCGAGTTGAGGATCTTGACTAAGGAGGTTGGTGAAGTACATACTAGTCAAGTCTTGTGAATCCATCTCTAAAAAAACATTTAGAGATTAGAAAAGATATTTGAATTGATGTATGGTTTTTCTCAGGGCTCAGGAACCGAGGGTGGCAATACTCAAGATAAGATTGCCACCCTCTCATGGCTGCAACAACCGGTTGCCAGTACTTCATGGCCGTCCGGGTTACCTAGCTATTGAGGAGATGACAATCAAAATCCCGTATCCCCACATGCGGTTGTCATCATCACAGCCGAGGGGGTTGAGTTTATACATTTATTTCTCTATCAGAATATAATACAAAACACCAACCAAACAGCATGCAAATCACTAAAATTTATATAAGAGCATCCCCATCCGATATACATTATTAATATAACATATATTAATAAGAGAAAGGGCTCAGAATGGTGTAAATATGCTCAGCATGCGTAAGTAAGGTGGCGAACATCGAATGGCTGCAAAACCCGGCTCGAACCCCGATTGCCTTTTGTGGAAAGTACCACAAACTGCAATATGAGAGTCCGAATGAGGATTATCCCGCCATATCGATGGGTCCCCTAGTACACTAGTGAAATACCAGCACATAACCATCATCATAGCCTATTAACAGCTCCCCTCCCGACATATATGAATAACTGCAAAGAATCCAAAAAGATTGCAAATATTCAAGCAAACTACAAGGAAACTGTCACAGCCACAATACTATTATCCAACAAGATTGAGTATGATCATAAGAATAAGCAAGAGCTCTAGCTATAGGATCTACACGGTGCAAAACAAAAATTGATGCATGATTTTCTCAAGTGTGTCATCAAGCAGCTTAAAAGGATTTAAAAAGACCTACTATGGAAAAAACGATGCTCATACATTTATATAACTACATTTATGTCCACCTCCTAAAACTGAAAATTAAAACTTTTCCAAGTCTGAAAAGGGGCATATCAAGTGGGAAAAAACACAAACAAGTGAAGATCATGTTCTTCATTCTCTCAAGTCCGAAAAGGGTCATATCAAGTTAAGGCAAATTTGACAGTATATATAGATATATATATATATATATATATATAGATGGCAAAGCAACAAAACAGAGATGACTACAAAAAAGAGAGCTAAGAAGTGAAATGAGAATTTTCACATCCAAGTAAACTGCTTTACACATGCACATTGAATTTAAAAAGTATAACCATTTCATTTGACAAGCAACAAGGTCCTTTTAGTAAAGAATTCATATAATCCTCATCCGGTTCCACAAGCATGTTGCTTTTAAAACAAGGGAAACCAATAACTACTTAGGTTACTAAGAACTACAAAGTATAACCATTTCATTTGACAAGCAGCAAATCCTTGAGTAAAGAAGAGATTTACATGAAGAGGTCCCACAAGCATGTATAATTAAAACAAAAAAAACCAAGAACTACCAAAGAAACCAAAACAAATTCATTAAATTATAGAACAGTTGAAAGAAACCAATAACTACAATAAAAACAGAACCTGGAACTACAAGGAAAAGCAACAAACAATTGACCTTTGATCCTTAATTACAAAGGTGCAGCATATGGTTTCATGAACTCTTTCCACAAGCATGTGTAATTAAAACAAAAGAAACAAATAACTACAAAATAAACCAAAGCAGATTCATGAAACCAAGAGCTACAAAAGAAACCAAGAACTACAATAAAAACTCGGTTTAAACTACAAGGAAAAGGTACTCAAAAAGTGTAATTAAGATCCTAAATGACAAAGCTCCACATTATCCAATATGAACTTATTCCACAAGCATGTATAACTAAAACGCCAGAAACCAAGAACTACAAAATTTTCCTTTTATAAATGCATGAAATTATAGAAGTACAAAAGAAACCAAGAACTACAATAAAAACAGAACATTAAACTACAAGGAAAAGCAACCGAAATTTCAACCTTTTGAGTATGATCAAAAGCTGGTCCAGAATATGGAACCAAGAACTCTTTCCACAATCTTCCTTCCAATTAAAACAAAAGATACCAAGAACTACTGATGATGCCGAATCAAATTCATGAAACCAATAACCACAAAAGAAACCAAGAACTAAAAATAAAAACATAACAAGAACTACAAGATTAATCCTCCAAAAGTGTAATTAAAAGGCTTACTCATCAAGGTCCACAATATCCAAAATGAAGAGGTTCCACCAACATGTGCTATCAATCAATGAAACCTCCATCTCAAAACATCATCACAGCAAATCAGCGCCATGTTTAGTGAATAAAAATCCATGCATTTTATTCATGACAAAGGGGCATATGAGTAACATTTTCCTCTACCACACAGCCAAGACATGATATATATAAACTAAATAATCAAACAAGTCCAAATGCAAATCCAATTCTAAAAGAGAATTTCCTTCGTATAGGATTTATTATCGGCCAACAAATTCCAACAGAATCACAAATGCATGTGATGCTCATATAGGTCCATGTTATCAAATAGATCCTCCCCTTTCCCTCGAGTTAAGGCATGAAAGAAAGCCAACAGAATCACAAAGTAACGCACAGAGAGAGAGAGAGAGAGAGAGAGAGAGAGAGAGAGAGAGAACCTGAAACTTATAGCCGATTTGCCCCCAACACCGAGATGAGCTGTGAGAGCTGCAAGCAAGAAATAATCAGAGATTTCCTTATCAACAAACACCTAAACTAAATGCAATAAGCCGTGTACCTTGAAGAGAAATTTAAGGTCTCACAGCTCTCCCATGGCGTCGAGAGGAAGAAAAAGGGGAAGAAATAAACAGGAAAAATAGAGAGAGAAAACAACCAGAGAAGAAAAATAGTTGGGTAATCGGGGAAGACAATCAACCAAAGAATCGAAATAGGAAATTTTTCTCTTACTTTATTCGGTGATTCACTGGTGCATCGATGGTGCTGGAAGTGTGAGGGAGGAAGCAAACCGTTCACCCTAGCGAGAGGGAAGAACACGCGGGACGGAAGGGGAAAAACAGTAGCCAAATACACGATGCGGATGTACAGTAGGTCCTCAAAGATGGGGATTTACTGTACAGACCGGAAACATAGATCGTAAAATGGGAAACGGGATGTGGGGTGATTTTAGGGCAAAACCCTAAAAAAATTCTTAAATTATAGGGAAAACACAAGTATGCAGACCCGGATGGGGATGCTCTAAGAAGTGAGAATATAGAGACTAATATATATATATATATATAAAAGAAAATTATATACATCATATTACTATCTTATTTTTATTCTATTAAATATGATGTGACATATTTATTATTATTGAATAATAATTTATTACATATTTTTTTATTATCTAATAATAATAAATATATCATATTTTATTTAATATGATAAAAATAAAATAAAAGTATAATATATAATATTATTCTCCTGAAACCTGATAATAAGTACGTAGAACGGCACCGATTAGTGCAAGCAAATTTCTTTATTTTTTCTTTCAAAAAATACATCTAATATATATAAGCCGTCGGCTGGGTAAAGTTTGGGCGAGTGGGGAGCTCCAACCAGCACATGGCCTTGCTTTTTTCTTTTGTTTCCAATCTGTCCGCCCGTCCACTTGGTGTGGGCGGGCTACCCACCCGGGATTGGTGGGATCCAGGCAAGCCGAATGCCTCCTACTAACAACCTTAAGAAACAGTGAAACACCAAATATGAAAATTGCGAAGATTTGATTAAAATAAAGGAAAAAACTTTAAATTAAAAAGTTGATACACAACGCTGGATTTGAAAAAAAAAAAATTATGTTTGGCACGTGGCGTGAACTCGCGCGGAAGATCTGAGAAACTGTGCACGTCGAAAAAGCACTCAACATGCTTCGAAGCCCAACTTCCCAGTCGTCAACGGTTATCATTTCTCAAAGCAAAAGAAACGGCGTCGTTAAAGCCCGGTCTTTCGTTCAGTGATTCAGTCTCTTTTGACTCCCATTATACCCCCCCAGCTCTTCGATCTCGGATCTCACTCTTTTTACCTTCTTTCTCAAACTCTTCGATCTGTGTCGCGGACTCTCTTTCACAATGCCGAGTCGACTCCTTGTTCTCTCACTCGCCGCTCTGCTTCTCTTCTCCTCACTCTCTCTGACCCTCTCCAAAGACGTCAAGGACGAGGACGACGAGGACCTTAGCTTCCTCGATGAGGCCGACGACCAATCCCACCTCCACCACTCGGATCCGGACCATTCCGACGAAGACAACCTCGATGACGAAGATTTCGAGAACTTGCCCGACTTCGACGAGTCGGCCTACCAGGACGACTACAAGGAGCCCGAAGTGGACGATAAAGATGTTGTTGTTTTGAACGGGGGCAATTTCAGCGATTTCGTGGGGAAAAACCGCTTCGTCATGGTGGAATTCTACGCGCCGTGGTGCGGGCACTGCCAGGCGCTGGCGCCAGAGTACGCCGCGGCGGCGACCGATCTCAAGGGCGAGGATGTGGCCTTGGCGAAGGTAGACGCGACGGAGGAGAGCGATCTGGCTCAGGAGTACGATGTCCAGGGCTTTCCGACTGTTTATTTCTTCGTAGATGGGGTTCACAAGCCTTATAACGGCCAGAGGACCAAGTAAGTGTAGTCGATCTCTCCATAATTCAGGTCATTTTTGTTTGGGTTTTCTAGCTTTGGCTCTGTTTGGTTACTGGGAAAGCTTTTGAATAGGGAGATGCTTCATGATCGTTATGCTTGTATATTTTTCGTCGTTTCACGATTGCTGGCCGTGTAACTTAATATTTTGTTTTTTCCCGTTTTATTTGAAGGTCGCTAGATTAAAATGATTTGAAAAAATAATTATGAATGAAACTTTAATGCGAAGTATGCATTTTAATGCCATGGGCTGATGAATTTTTGTTTAAACTAACAGAGATGCTATAGTGACGTGGATTAAGAAGAAGATAGGACCAGGTGTGTCCAACATAACCACATTGGATGATGCTGAACGCATATTGAGTTCGGAAAGTAAAGTTGTTTTGGGCTACCTCAATTCTTTGGTGGTATATTTTTCAGTCTTTCTATCTGTTCATAGTAGAATTTCTGTTTTCTTCCATTTTTTCTTATCAGTTTGACTGGTTAACACATCTATTTGTGATCATGGTAGGCAGATGTTATTTCCTTCTTTATATCTATGTTAACTTGTTTTGTAATATGTCCTTTTGAAATAATAGAGGGGAGTCATGTTGGTGGAATATTTTCCTTTATGGCTATTGCTTAAAAATAAACCTCTAGGCTTGGATTAATGAATTAGGAAATGGAATAGCCCAGTACTGTAACGCCCCAATAGAAGGCCCAAACCACATGGCCTATACTTCAAAAGGACTAGACAATGATACAATTGGAGCCCAATTAGAACTTTGTAAAGAGTAAGAACTTCTCATTCCTAAGCAATGTGGGATCACATACACCATCTACTCTTATATTTATTATATGAGGTATCAAATCTCCCCCCCTTAAATTTCTGACATCCTCGTTGGGCCTATCCGTGTAGGTGACATGGCTCAAGTCCCACATTTCTTATTGGGATAGGCTCTGATA
This sequence comes from Carya illinoinensis, assembly GCF_018687715.1. Classification (NCBI taxonomy): domain Eukaryota; kingdom Viridiplantae; phylum Streptophyta; class Magnoliopsida; order Fagales; family Juglandaceae; genus Carya; species Carya illinoinensis. The sequence continues at coordinate 14,453,582 of NC_056764.1, read as the reverse complement.
CTATTTGTAACGCTCCAATGGAATACCCAAATTTAAAAGGACAAGTTAATGATACAATTAGAGCTCCATTGGAACCTTATAAAGAGCAAGAACTTCTCCTTCCCAAGCAATGTGAGATCTCATTCACCACCTACCCTTATCCTTATCATATGGGGTATCACAAGTACCAATGTTGATTCTTGGAGGTTTGTGTTTTTGGATTAGTAGAGCTACACGCACCAAGAGCTGTGCAATATCTATCTTTCAAGATGGCATAGTATGTAGTAAATTCTTTTTAAACAACTTGTAACCTTCAAGTAGGTAGTTGTGACACCCCTTCCCGTAGGTCAAGAATATTATGTACATTCGTAACATAGTCCCGGTAAAGAGATTCATCTCATAAAACCTCATCTATTGGATCAAAACTGGTCTAGCATGACAACTTTCATTACATAAAAGCTTATACATAAAAGAAATGATATAAGCTAGTTATATGTGATACTAGCACTACTTAAATGTCTAAATCACACATTAAGTCTCAGAAAATTTATTTTACACTTGGCATTCCTGCTCTGTGTCCACGAAATCATCATCTGGGACATTAAAACATACAACAAAGAAACAAAAAAAAAATGAGTTAAAGGCTCAATAATAGCACATCATACTGTAAACTTAACTTAGCTTAACATTAGGCTTAATTTTGAAAACATCCATACATCGTCACGCGTACACAACATATAGGTCATTCATTAGTAACATAAGCGGAATTAAACATAATCATGGCAATGCATATAACATGGATGCATGAATGACTAACTCCATGCATTTCCTATAATTTGTACATAACTTATTCATCTTGTCTTTCACTTATTTAGTGGCCATCATAACATATGTGCATTGGTCCAATTGTCATTGATCACATAAATTATGTGGTGAACCACACTTGGGTTCATGGCACCATATAATGTATCATAACATATACTGAAACACTCTTGGGTCTGTGTCATCACAGAACATATGGTGAACCACGCTTGAGTCCGTGGCATCGCATAACATATCATAACTTATGGTGAAACACGCTTGAGTCTATGTCACCTTAAAACATTATAGCTTACATGTGATGGACCACACTTGAGTCCGTGGCTTACACATCCATCCATAACATAAGGCCAATCTTAAAGCTTGCTTGTCATTCATGTATCTTCTTACTAACTTTCATAATGCATGTGAACATGTTGACTTCATGAATTTACGTGGCTTGACATACTCTTGTGCATGGCAGAACATTAAACATGGCCTATTAACATGAGCCTTACGCAACATAGCATAGCATATAGATGGCATAATATAATCTAAACATTACATGGCATACATGTGACTTTCATGACATATCACACGTTCTAACAACAATCTATATCAGCATATCTATATTAGCATGGCATAGTCTCATTCACAAGCATATCATCAAATTCCTTGAGGTTCATGAAAAGGAGCTAACCTTGAATTGGGTCGTAGCGTAGCATAGGTGAACATCACATTTTTCATGCAAAGACAAAATATTTACAGCACACATGAAATTATGATCATGCTACTTACCTCTTAGTAGGGTTAAGCAAAAATCCGAAAACCCGACTCCACCTTCGACTCCACTCCAATTCTGATAAGTCGGAGTTGGAGTCAGAATATATTTTTAACCAAAAAGGTCAGGGTTATTTTAATTAAAAAAGTCAGAGTTGGAGTCGGGGTTAGCGATGTACCGACTCGGACTCTAACTCTAACTCTTGACATCGATATTGTACATATTTCATAAAAATATATGTATTTTTTATATATTAATCATAAATATATTTTATATAACTATAACTTATATAGTTACTTAAATTCAATAATATACTAGTATGAGCAAATTATTATAAAATAATATACTTATATTATAATATAAATAAACTAAATTGACTAATAATAGTTTAGTATATGTAAACATCATACTATTAACTATTACTACCATGTAACACTAATATATCATAACATGTGATACTAATTATATAATAATTAATGTATAATAATATTTAATACTAACAATAATGTATTATGTATAAACACAAATATATAAATTTATAATAACATGTATACTAATATATAATAACTAAAGTATAATAACATGTACTAGTAATGTATAATAATTACTGTATAATAACATTTAATACTAATGTATAAATATTAACATATAATACTAATGTATAATAACATTAATTTGTACAATGATTTATTTTTTCAATTTTGGTTATGTTTTAAGAAAATTGAAATTGAAAAAATATTTTTTTCAAACAACTGAAATCTAGAAGCCCAAATCCGATTAGTGAGGCCAAAATTGTCAAATTGAAATTTTAAATGGCTTAAGAAAAAAACCCAATACAAAAGCCCAAATCTGATTCTGTTCTGAATAATCATAGTCGGAGTCGGATCGGAGGCTATGCGAATTGAAGTCGAAGTCGGATTCGACCTCCGACTCGCGACTTCGAGTCGGAGGTAGGGCACTCTGTCTCCAACATTGTCGGTGCTCAGCCCTACCTCTTAGTGCTGCTTCTTAGATCCTACTTCATAACTCCTTACTGAGAGAGGAGATTGATCGCACGACAGTGGATCTGATTGACAGAGAGTAACTGGCGGCACAAGCTTCAGAATGGCATGAGGTGGCAAAGGGTGGTCGGTGCATTATGGGCAGCCTAGGTGGTGCTCTGACGTTCCCAATGGTGTGTCCTCTGGGTGATTCCGGCAAGGTGGCTGACTTGGTATGAAGAGGGAGTGCTACGGTTGCTGCTGTGAAAGTGGTTTCTTGATTCTTTTGTTATGTAATTCTGGTTTGAAGTGTAGGAGAAATTTGATTTCGCTGGGGATTCTGGTCGCAGGATATGGTGGGTTTGGTGAAGAGGAAAAAAGAGGATTTATGGGAGGGCTTTTGAGGTGAGTCTTGGTTACCGATTAGAAAACTATTCATACTAGGAAGTCAAACAGGATAAATGGGCATACCGAGTGGAAGAATCCTACTCAAATAAAATTACTATCTCAATACTAATATGATAAAATACTACTAAAAACACTAATAATAATAATAATAATTATTATTATTATTATTATAAAATAATAATTCTAAACACTAATTTAGTACCCATATGTTACAGTAGCATACACAACAAATGCATCTGATGGGGTATTTTAGTGCATGTTCTGAAATGCTCAGCTACAATATCACCTTATAAGAATATTTTGGTGGACTCTTTGTGGAGTTTGGCCTTTTCATTTTAAGATACCTAGAAGTTAAATTCATGTTTGTGGAGTTTGGCCTTTACAATAAGCTTTTGATGCTTACTGTTGTAATTGGTTATTCCTCTGGTTTTTTTATGACTCACTATAATCTGCCTTAATAATGAAGGGCCCTGAGAGCGAGGAGCTTGCAGCTGCTTCAAAGTTTGAAGATGATGTTAACTTTTACCAAACTACAAATCCTGATGTGGCAAAGCTTTTTCATGTTGACCCTGAAGTTAAACGCCCTGCTTTGGTCCTGCTTAAGAAGGAAACTGAGAAACTGAGCTTCTTTGGTTTGTTCTCTGTGGTTATCATTTTGCTGGCATATCTTAAATTGAATTTCTTCTGGTGCATCACTTTGCTATCCAATCTTTCATTTCTGCAGATGGTCAATTTGTTAAATCTACAATAGCCGAGTTTGTATTTGCCAACAAGCTTCCTTTGGTTACCATTTTTACCCGGGAAAGTGCCTCTTTAATTTTTGAAAATCCCATTAAGAAACAGGTAAGTGTGGTACTTGTTTTTTTTTTTTGTTTTTTGTGTTATTTGTGACACTAGGATAACATTTTGTTTGAAGTTTATATTTTCACCTGACTCCTCTCTCTCTCTCTCTTTCAGCTGTTGCTATTTGCCACTTCAAATGACACAGAGAAGGTTGCCCCAGTATTCGAGGAGGCAGCAAAGTTTTTCAAAGGAAAAGTATGATAACAGTTCGAATCTTTTAAATGACCTGTGCCTGATTTCAGTGAAAAAGTCAAATTGAATTACAAGAAAGATTAACTTATTGATGAAGTGATGTCATCTGAACTGATTTTTATTTCTCCCGCTATGATAACCACATGCATTATTTTGAAGTCAAGAAATCAAATCTTAATTTTCCACCTGCCTAATGTTCTTAGTGTAATGGCTAATTGCAGCTTATCTTCGTGTATGTGGAAATGGATAATGAAGATGTTGGAAAGCCCGTTTCAGATTATTTTGGTGTCAGTGGTGATGCTCCCAAAGTAATATTTTCCATCTCCAGTTTCTGATATACATACAAATGTAGGTGCATAGATGAAAGCATGTATGCATACATAGTGCTGATATTTTTAAAAATATAGGTTATCGCATACACAGGAAATGATGATGCCAAGAAATTTGTGCTTGATCGGGAAGTGACCTTGGACAGTGTCAAGGTTGCAACTCTCTCCCTCTTCCCATCCTGCGTTGTATATATTATTAATGTTTCCTGGGAATAAAACTGGATATGTTCAAGCTGCTTTCATGTATCTTTATTTTTTTGTGCTTGGCAGAGTCATGGTTTTAGCTAAACGTTAAAAATGTTTGGTCTCTCAGGCTTTTGCGGAGGATTTCTTGGAAGACAAGTTAAAACCTTTCTTTAAGTCAGATCCAATTCCTGAGACCGTATGTTATCTTCATTTTCCAGCTGATTGAAATTTTGTCATGGTTCTCTTGTTTTAATTTATATTTTGGTTGACTCAGAATGATGGGGATGTGAAGATAGTGGTTGGAGATAATTTTGATGATATTGTTCTGGATGAGTCAAAGGACGTTCTCCTTGAGGTATCATCAGAACTAATTTACCAATATTTGAAGTTTGTCTTTTTATTGGGCTCGTTTTTACTGTGATTGCAATACCAGATTTATGCCCCTTGGTGTGGACATTGCCAAGCACTGGAGCCAACATACAACAAGCTTGCCAAGCATCTACGTGGCATTGATTCTCTTGTTATAGCCAAGATGGATGGAACAACAAATGAGCATGCCCGGGCAAAGGTAACAAATACCAACATGAACTGCATATAGAAGTTGGAATAAGTAACTGGTACTCATAAAAATAGCACGTACAAGTAAAAAGGGGCAAGGGCCTGATCTCACCGTTGATAAGTTATAACTAAGCATTAGTTCCAAGTTCATTGTTATACCAAATGAGTGCATGAAGAAATTTCTGGTTTTAGTCACGTGAAGAATGCCATTTAAAGACTTGCTTCTATGTATGCTTTCAATGCGATACAACATGTCTCTATCATGATAATTTGGGTGAAATCCCATGACCCTAATGCCTCGTTTGTTTTCACAGATGAGTTGAGATAAAAGTTGAAAGTTAAATAAAATATTGTTATAAGATATTTTTTTCATATTATTTTTGTTTTGGGATTTGAAAAGGTTGAATTGCTTATTTTATTTTGTATGGAAATTTGGGAGGTTGTAATGATTAGAGAATATAGGATGAGTTAGATAAAAGAAAGAGAAACGTTGTTCTGAAAAGTTTTTTTGATTCTTTTTGCAGTCTGATGGCTTCCCGACACTTCTCTTCTTCCCAGCAGGAAACAAGAGCTTTGATCCAGTGAGTGGTGTTGAAATTTAATTCATGTTTCTCTATACTACCTGTAGATTGTATTTTTCAAGTATATTTTCTCTATTCTGATTTCTTTTTAAAAAATATTTGTGGATATGATAAATATGTTTGGATCCTTTGTGTTTCAGATTACTGTAGATACTGATCGTACAGTGGTGGCGTTTTATAAATTCCTCAAGAAGCATGCATCAATCCCTTTCAAGCTCCAGAAACCAACTTCAACGCCAAAATCCGAGAAGGCTGATGCTAAAGACGGCCATGAGGGAAGCACAGAAGATTTGAAAGACGAGTTATGAGGATTTTAATTTATTGGCACACGTCTCTTGTCCGCCATCAGCAAGGTGGAAAAGGAATAGTGTCATGTAGAAGAAGATATAGTGAACGGATAGGGAAACCATTAGAGAATCCAATCCCCATCCCCCCCCCCCCACACCAAAAAACAAAAGTACGTTGTTGTAGCAAGTAAGTTTAAGTTTTGCATCACTTATGTTGAGTGAGTTTGGCTGAAGAATTTAATAAAATATCCTATTTGTATTTTTTTTTTTTTTTCCTTTGAAGGGTGATGATACGCTTCCTACGGATTAACAACCTGTTTACAATGGAGTTGATGACGTGTCATATTATTTATTAAAAAAATTTAAAAATTTTGGATCTGAAGTCCAGTACCCACTGTACATCATCTTGTCCAAAATTTTGCCATAGAGCATGTCAGAGCTCTACAACTTTGGATCCCTACAGTGCGAAGTTGGGTCTCCAGGGGTACCACCCACGTCAAGCGAGCGGCCCCCTCTCTCTCTCTCTCTCTCTCTCTCTCTCTCTCTCTCTCTCTCTCTCTCTCTCTCCTTGAAACTTGACTAGAAAATGGATGCTACTCGGAGACTTGACATTGGAGACGCGTTGGCCATGCACAGCGGCAACACACAATCATGAGAATGAGGGCATCTAATTGGTGAGATGCACGATCTCGAGGGAGAGAGAAATGCGGCACCGTGGAGGATGCAATCTTAAGAGAAGTGAACACAAAGGTTTTTGAAATGTGAAACTAGTTGGGGGAGAGAGAGCCACTTAATTCTTGAACAAAACAAAAAGTTAAATGGGTAAATGTTCTCGAGCCATTCCTACGACACGTTGCCACTAACGTCATACAGGAAGGAGAATGTTTCGTGATGATTGGAATAGAAATTTTTTATATTGGAATAAACGGGAAGGAGAATACATGCGTATCATGTGCGATGTCCTCAAGTTGGTTGGTCGATCGGTGTGTTCTTCAATACAACATGTACATCTTAATGTAAGATTTGGTGATTTGATAATTTGTATGTGAGAATTGGTAACTTGATAATCTCTGTCTGAGAACTGGTGATTTGATAATCTCTAAGTGAGATCTGGTGGTTTGAAATATTTCTGTTGGAGAACTGATGATTTGAAACGTCTCTATGTGAGATTGGATGATCTGAAACATTTCTATGTGAGAACGGATAATCTGAAACATCTTTGTATGAGATTAGATGTTTTCATCTTAAATTTTATATCTTAAAATACAATGAGTTTTACATGCTTGAAAACAAGATGATTCATTGCATCAATGATATATATGTACACTTGAGTTTTGCACAGAGGGAAATTTTTTAAAAGATGATTTCTTGTCGTATTTATATACTCATGTTTGATTTAGAGAGTGATTCCTCACCATACACTATACATGTACTCGCGGGTCTCTTAATATGGAATTGTGCATTATATTAGGACTGCAAATAAATAGAGTAGCTCGTGAACAGCTTGATCTCGGCTCGTGTATACCCAATTCGAACTTGATTCATTTAATAAATTAGATGTTTGTAAATACTAATACAGGTTTGAATATTAAACATGCAAAACTCATATAAACTCAGCTCGACTTGGTTTAAACTTGCGAATAAAACTCGTATTAAGTTCAGCTTGACTCATTTGAGCTCGTTTTTTAAGCTTGTAATATGTTTTACATCAGTATGTGTTATATATATATTACATGTTAGTTATATATTATATACTTAATTATCTATTATTAATTTATTTATAGTTTACTTTATCTAATATAAATATGTTATGTTCCCAAAATGTGTATAGGATAATTTGTATAATAATATATCATACAACTACAACTATTGATTTATTATAATTATCTATATGTATTAAACAATTTAGTTTATTACATTTATCTTGTGTATTATTCTTTTAATTTATAACTATAAGTTATTTTTATAAAGAAAGTTATACCATAAGGACTTTGAGTCAAAATTATTTGGTTGAATAGTTAAATGGTTGATTTTTATTTTTTATTCTTTTATTTTTATATAAAATTTAAAAATTTTTTATTAATCAAACAATAAAATTAGAAGTTTCAAAATAAAAAATTGAGTTCGAGCTCTAGTATTTTTAGTCGAGCTCAAGTTGGATTCGAACAACATTAATAGTTAACGAATTGAGTTTGAACAAGGATATTTAAGTTTTATTCAAGTTCGAGTCGAGTTCGAGTGAGTAAACTTTTTAATCGAATACCCTTATTTGAATTCGACTCGACTCGGTTCGTTTGCAGCCCTACATTACATCATCACATACATTATCTCACATTAGTAGTCTTGTCATAACTGTTTAATTTACTTATCATTTTGTTTATTATAATTGTAGACTTTAGTGTAGAGATAGACCCAAGAGAGGTACCCGAGGAACAAAGACCAACCCTATCTGAGCAATAGACACGGAGGCATGCCTCGGTTAATTGTAATTATATTGTTATTTTGAAGTTGTATTTTATTATTTAGTCTGGTGACAAATTGTGTCCATTTGCCATATTTGGATTTAGAGAACAAATAAATGGGTCTATATATTATTTTGGAAAATGAAGTGACATATAAATATTTGGATGTTTATTGAATGAACCTATTGACGGTTTAAACTCTAGTAAAAATAGCAATTAGCCTTTACTTATTTCACTGTAGTTTAAACATCCATTCATGTGCACATCTTCTTCTTAAAGAACGTTGCACATCTAATTTTGACAAAAAAATTTTGAGTGTCACCGACCGACTGACATCCTTGAAACCATGAATTCTAGCCAAATCTTTTACAAAAAAACATACACCAGATAGTAGGGCTATACACCGATGTATCGGCGTTAGTTTCGGCGCAAAACCGAGACCCAACCGACGTGGAAGAAAGCTGATTAGAACCTGCTGAAACCGGTCGACTATGGGAGAGAAAACCAATCCCATCTGTCTCGACATGCGTCGGCACGGTCTTCAGTCTGTCTGCATCTACAATTTTTCCCAAGGTCTGTGAATAAATGCTACAAGTAATCCTAAATTCTAAGGAATAAGAAGACGAGGAAGAAGAAGGGGAGAGGGGGTTCATTTAATCCCATTTTGGCAGTAGGGCTGAGCAGAAATCCGAAAATCTGACTCCGACTCTGACAAGTCGGAGTCGGAATCGGAGTTTTTTTCCTGAGAAAAGTCGGAGTCGGAGTCCAGTCTGATCTGACTCCGACTCTGCTCCGATTCGACTCCGATCCTCCGACTTCGACTCCCTATTCTGACTCCGACTCCACTCCGCTAGTGTACATATTTTGTAAAAAAAATGTGTTTTTCTATATAGTAATCATATAAATATAAATATAGTAACATCATTAGTTAAGTCCAATAATATACTAGCAATTAGCACTAGTTATTAGTTATAAACTTATAGTAAATAAGTTAATAAATATTATTAATTTACTATATACTAATAGACTAATAGTATTAGACTAGTAGAATATAGTAAATTACTAATATATATAATAGTATACTATTAGTTGTATATATTAAATTAATATCTTTAAGTTATTATCTATTAGTAATTTAGTACTAGTGTAGTGTTATCACATATTATTAGTTACTAGTTATTACATCTAGACTATCTAGTTATTAGACTATAGTAAATAAGTTAATAAATATTACTAATTTACTATAAATTAATAGACTAATAGTATTAGTATTAGTGTATTACTAATATATAATATATATAATAGGATATATTTTTACTAACTTAAATATATTTTTACTTACTTAAAGTAGATTGTTACTTACTTAAATATATTTTTACTAACTTAAATATATTTTTACTAACTTATTAATTTGTATTTGTAACTTTTTTTTTCCAATTTTTTAAAAGTGAAGCGTCGTTTCAGCCTAACCCATTAGGGTTTTCAACAATTCACTTCCCCCCCCCCCCATTCCCTCCCCTCCCCCTTCACTGAAAGTCTGAATCATTTTCTTCCTCAGTGCCTCACCTCTCATTTCAACCTTCACCGACAGAACCCTCACCTCTCATCTGAACCCGTGCCGTGCCGTGCCGTCGCCCCTCCGACCTCCATCACCCCTCTGAAAGCCCATTCTTTGCAAAACCGAGGTGCCTTTCTCTCTCTTTCTCTCTCTATAATTTGTATATCTTAACTATTTTTGCATTATTTTTGTTCATTTTCTTGATAGTTGTGGATATGAGGTTTGTTTGTGTGCTGGAATCGTTGGATAGTTGTGGATTTTAGGATTGTTGTGTGCTATTTATGAAAGGCCATGGGTTTTATTCATGAGAGATGGATGGGGGTCATGGGTTTAAGTGTACAAATGGTAGGAATTTATTGAAGTATGGAATTTGTTGGAATTTGTTGTTAGGATCTACTATGAAATACACTAAATGTTGTTAGGATCAATCTCCTTCAGTAGCCCTTGATGATCTGAAATGCTATTACTTATTTTTTCCCATTCCTCTAGTAAGCACTAAGCAGATTCGCAGAAGCTTTTAACCCAGTAAGCACTAAGTTCGCTCGAGCTCAGTGTCGACTGAGTGTCGAGCGGCACAATCTACCTGAGTTCGCTCGAGCTCAGTATCAAGCGAGAGTCGAGCGATGCAACCACATTTATAGATTCATAGGACATTTTTTCTCATTACTACTATATATATATATCATATAAGTTACTTGCGTAATCTTTACATTAGTTCATAAATTTATTTTGTTTATGTTTATCTTATTTGTTGTGTTTTACAGTTCTAGTTATTAAATCATGGATATGGAAGGCACAAACACTCCTACATCTATAGGTGCATCTTGTCCTGGCATTCTAGCCCCAGAAAAACCAATTGATATTCCGAGTCCAATAGTTGATGAGTCTAGCGGACCAATAGGCTCTTCGGTAAGTACTCCTAGTGCCTTTCATTCTACCCCTCGCCCTCCACCTGGTAGTAGAAATATTAAGAATAGGTCTGAGGTATGGTCCCACTTCACAAGAGTTCCCGATTGTGATCCCGAAGAGCCTATAGTTACTTGTAATCATTGTCATAGGCAATGGAAATGCCATCCTAAAAGGCAAGGCACTTCGGCCATGAAAACACACATCTAACTTTGCCCCAAAAACCGTAAGAGTAAATTGGACAAGAGTCAAACATTCTTGGTCCCGGAAGCAAAAAATGAAGGAGGGGAAGGGGAGAAGACCTTAGGGATGACCAAATATAATGAGAAAAAAATCCGAGCTGCCCTTGCTAGGATGGTGATAGTGGATGAGCTACTATTTAGATGTGTTGAGGGAGAAGGGTTTCAGGAATTTGTTAAAACCCTTTATCTAAGGTTTCCTATTCCTTCTCGATTTACCGTAATGCGTGACTGCATGAGGGTATTCTTGAGAGAGAATGATAGCTTGAAGAAAATGTTTTTGACCACCAAACAAAGAGTATGCCTGACCATCGACACTTGGACTTCTATCCAAAATATTAATTACATGTGTGTGACCGCTCACTTCATTGATAATAATTGGAAGTTGCATAAGCGGATCATTTCATTTGTTTGGATTAGCGACCAGAAGGGGGCAACGATTGGGAGGGAGTTGGAAGAGTGTATGCTTGATTGGGGCATTGATAAAATCCTCACAATTACAGTGGATAATGCTACCTTTAACGACTCCGCTATTGATTGGTTGAGAACAAGGGAAATAGGAAGTACGGATTGTATAGCAAGTCACGAGTTTATTCACATGAGGTGTACGGCACACATCTTAAACTTTATTGTGAGTGAAGGTTTGAAAGATGTTGATGACTCAATTGTAAGAGCTCAAAATTTGATTAAGTATGTGAAGTTTTCTCCCCAAAGACTTGCCACTTTCAAGTCTTGTGTTGATAGATCAAAAGTTCAATGCTCTAGTTTTTTTACTCTTGAATTCGACTTTTCTTATGTTGGACGTGGCTGAGAAGTATCAAAAAGCCTTTCAACTTTTGCTTGATGAAGATCCCTACTCACGAGTTTATTTGTCTGAGGATGGACATGGGAGAAAGGGTCTAGGAGCTCCTGGGCCGGATGATTGGGAGACCATAAGAAACTTTTCGAAGTTTCTTCAAATATTTTATGGTATTACATTGCGCATTTCTGATACACTATATGTCACATCAAATAATTATGTCCAATCTATATTTCTGGTACACTAGACTCAGGTAATGTATTTAGAGATTTTTTTAAGTTGTTACAAGAGTTGATTTTAATATTTTGTAATACTAATTTCCTATACTTTAACATCTTAATGCAGAATTAGCCAATTCTATGGCCAGCATACTTCGTGAAGAGGATTGAAAATCTTATTTCTGGTATTTTATTTCAATTTTGTTTTCTTTATTTTTATAAATTTATATGGTATCTTATTTTTTTACTAATTTTGTTCTTTTTTTTTTCAGGCACAAGTTGAAAAATGACATTTTTTGGACCTTTGGTTATGTATTTTTAATTTTAGGTTGTAATTTTGAACTTTTGGTTATGTATTTTTAATTTTAGGTTTTAATTTTGGTTATGTATTTTTAATTTTAGGTTTTAATTTTGGTTATGTAATTTTAATGTGTGTATTTAGTTTTAATTTAGTTTTTAATTTTGGTTGCACATTTGAATTTAGTTTTATTTTTTATAGTGATAGATTTTGAATTTAGTTTTATTTTCTAATGTGATGATTTTGGTTAAATAAATTAGAAATCTCAAATTATATTTTTTGAAAAAATTGATATAGAAGCCCAAATCCGATTAGAGTTACAAATTGTAAAATTGAAATGTTAATTGGGTAAAAAAAAAGTCCAATAAAAAAGCCCAACTCCGACTCCGCTCCGACTCCGACTCCGACTCTGACTTGTCGGAGTCGGAGTCGGAGTCGGAGTCAGAACGGAGTGGGGTGTAAGCGGAGTCGGAGTCGGAGTCGGAGGTCGGATTCGACCTCCGACAAAGTCGGAGTCGGAGAAGGCCAAATCCGACTCCGGTTGAATCGGTGCTCAGCCCTATTTGGCGGTGCCATTCCATTAAATTATTTTTCTCAGCCTAAAGTGAAATGGCATCGTTTCAACATAGGTATAAAAATCAAAATAAAAGGGTATAACTGACGTCAGCCGATTTAGCAATTTTTCTCAGGACCGAACCCCGAACCAAACCGGCCGACATCGAATCTACTTAGATCCTACTGTCGGCCAACCGGTTCTTCACTGGTTCGGTCCCGTTCATGTCTCCGTCAGCCAGTTCCTGTCGGTGGCAACCAGTTCGAGCAGTCCCTGTACACCCATACCAGATAGGGGAAGGTGGAGGGTTGGGAAGGCCATCCTAAAGGCATCCTCATTTGGCCAAGCCAATGAGAATATTGGCCAATATTTAAATTATTTGTATAAAAAAGACCCACATTGGACATTGGATTGAGCAAATCTAAAACAATTTAGATTTTTGTTACAGTGCTTAGCTAAAGTTGGAAGACTACAATTCATTTAGTTCATTCACCAAAGATCAAAATACTGCTTTCTCACTCCTACCAAACATGTGGGATACAAGAAGGCTACAATGTGAGAAAGAAACTACCCTCGACTCCATTTCACCCAAACTCTCTCTCTCTCTCTCTCTCTCTCTCTCTCTCTCTCTCTCTCTCTCTCTCTCTCTCTCTATTCGCAGAAGCTGAGCCCCTCCATGACCCACGGCTGAGCCCAACCATCCCACGGTTATGCCCCTCCTCTCTCTCTCTCTCTCTCTCTCTCTCTCTTTCACACACACACACACACACTCTCTCACTCTCGATCTGTAAGTTTTCTTTCATAATTTTTTTAAGCTCTCGATTTTTCTTGGTTTCTTAATCTCGATTTCTCAATTGTTACTATACTTCAACACGAAAGTAGAAATGGGATCAACAGTTAGGGTTTTTTATTTTTGGATTGACAGTTAAGGTTTTTTATTTTCGACGATTAGAAGTGATTTCAATCTGCTTGATAACTCATCTCCAATGAGTATTTGGAATCTAATCCTTTGATGGGAAAAATCTTATCTCCAATATTAATTTTAGTCCATTACTTTGGACTTGAACAAGTGTTAGTCCTCGTGGGTCTTTTGTTTTCAGAACCTATTTTACGTCTCCATGGCCTCCATATGTGCCGTAGCAAAACTTTCATCATGTTATGACACAGCAATTATAGTCAGAAAAAAATAGCAAAACTTTCATTCATGTTGTTTTACTTTGATTCATGTTATGATATGAGGTTTGTTGTTTGAGATGTTCTTTCTAGTTCCCATGGACCAACCTATTTGTATGAACTTGATGCAACCATTCTTATATGTTCATAACGTACCAGTTAATAGTCAGAACCTACTTAAACAAAATAGTTAATAGTCATCCTTTCTATTTTTTAAGTGCTATGTCATGTGTGTATGGGTAGAAGTCAGTAAGACTAAACTTTTTGAGAGACAAAATCATAAATATAACTTGCTTACTATTTTATGGAATTTGCTTACAGTATGATTTTAATGTCTATTTTTTATTGACTTTTTTAGTCATTTTGGCTTACTATTTTGAATGTTTCCCCTACTTAAATTGTTGTGTTGATTTTATTACTTGTTGATTGTTTTTTGAAAGATGGATTCATACTTATTGGACGATTTCTTTTTCACAACACTCTTGCAAACTGCAAAGTGGTGGAGAATGTATTAATGACTCCCCCCATGACTCACGTCTTGCATGATAATATTGCTAGATATTTGGTTAGTAATTAAGAATTTTAGATAGAATTTTAGATGAGTTTAATCTCAATTTTTGGTTATTAGGATTAAATGACCTATGAAAATATAATTTTTTAATATTAATTTAATTAGAATATAATTATTAATAATATTAAATTGATAGAATTATAAAATGTGATAATATTAAATTAAATAAAAAAGTATTAATTTAATAATATTTTATTATTATATAGAGCATGAATGGTTAATCTAATGTAAGGATTGAATTTAAATAAAATAAGTAAATATAAAAAAGTGTGATATTGGCTAAATTTTAAAAATGCATAAGACCAAGTCAATGAGGATGCTTAACATGTAAATGAGGCTTTTATTATTATTATTATTATTATTATTATTATTATTATTTTGAGGGAATAAAGGAGGCTTTTTAAGTGACGGGTATCGAATATTGATTAACTTGGGTCTCGTTTGATTACATAGATGAAATGAGATGAGATATCTTTTTAAAAGTTGAATAAAATATTATTATAATATAATTTTTTAATGTTAGTATTGTTTTAAAATTTGAAAAGGTTGAATTGTTTATTATATTTTATATATAAATTTATAAAAATTATAAAAATAAAATAAAATGAGTTGATTAACTAACATAATACTGATATATTGCTTTTAATAGTTTACTAACAGGGTTGAATTTTTTTAATCAACCGAACTCAACAACTCAAAACCGACTCGGCTGGACACAACTCGATTACAGCCCAGCACTGGAATAGAAATAGAACTAAAGGTGGAGTCCCCTCGAGTCTCAAAATTCCGACCTTTTTGGAAAAAGAAAAAACCAAAGTCTTCGCACTGCAGTGCAGTGCACTGCTTTGAAAATGATGCTCTTACACCCAACTGGTCTTGTTTTTAGTCAAGTCTTCCCCCACCGTAAGGGTTGGTTTAGGTAATGAAATGGAAATTTTTTATTTTAGATTAAAATTAAAAATATTATTTTTAAATATTATTATTATTTTAAAATTTAAAATTTAAAAAAGTTAAATTATTTATTATATTTTGTGTATAAATTTAAAAAAATTATAATTATAAAATGAAAAAAAATAAAAATTTTATACCTCATCTCACTTGTTATCTATACTAATATTACACAAAGAAGAGCTAGATTTGATAAACAATTTCCTAAAATATGAAAATATAATATTAAAAAAAATATTGATGAGCATAA
Organism: Carya illinoinensis; assembly: GCF_018687715.1. Taxonomy (NCBI): domain Eukaryota; kingdom Viridiplantae; phylum Streptophyta; class Magnoliopsida; order Fagales; family Juglandaceae; genus Carya; species Carya illinoinensis. Next base: position 14,437,685 of record NC_056764.1, on the reverse strand, counting down.
AAGATCTTATAAATGTACCACATCAAGTCGCGCTAATTTATAAATTTATTTTTATATATTTACGGCTAAAATATTTATAATTAAAAAAATTGAGTCAAAATGCTTTAGTTTCAAGTTTTCTTAGTTAATTAAGGTATCAAAAATGAATAATTCTATTTGAAAGTATTTACGCTATATATAATCTGCGTGACACAATTTAATTTTGAAGATAAATTTTAAAATGTAGATGATTTGCAATATAAAGACTTTTACATAACAATAATCATTAACATAAAAAAATAAAAAATAAAAAAAGATGACCTAAGATTGATTGGTGTAGTGGTCTATATTAAATGGATAGCAGCTTTGATTTGTCTAATGTGGTTCCATGTTGCAATATTATAAAGAAGTGAGATTCTAAGTAATGCTGAGTCCATTAAAGAGTTCTCGATTTAGTAATGTTTTTTATAAGTCATGAAGTGCACAAATTTCATGTAAATATTTTGAAAAAAATAGAGTTTAATATTAGAAAATAATTTTTTTTTCCATGCATATTCTTTATTTACTCAATTTTTTTAAACAAAATTACATGATTTTTACATACTCAACAACTAAATATAATTTCCAATACTCAAAAACCATTACACAAGTACTTAAATATTCGGTAGCTAGAAATTTATGGTAAATGAAATTCTATATAATCATAATGCTTTGCCCACTACTGGTAGCTCCCGTTGGGGGCCACTGTTGGGGCTTTTTTTTTTTTTTTTTTTTTTTATTTTCTCAATGATTTAAGACATTTTTTTTAATACTATTATAAATTTTTTAATTTTTTTAAAATATTTAAAAATGATTTAAATAAAAAATAAATAAATAAATTATTTTGCCTAGTGGTGACTATCCGCGGCAGCCACTAGCGGTAGTTGTAGCACATTCCTAATCATAAATCACGTACCTTTTTGTTTAATGGATAATATTATATATAGTTATTTTTGTATAGTTTCTGCACACTCTACTGATATGATTGGCTGAATTAATTTTTTTAATACATAATCAATTATATTATTAGAATGCACAAAAAAATCTATAAAAATAACTACATATAAAATTTTTCTTTAATAAAATACGTCATTTTACACATTCTGAAAGACATGATATTATATTTATTATAGCTTTTTAAAATTAATAAAATTCTACTCTTTTATATTTGAGGTCAACGTCAATGATAGCTCAAAACCAGATGGCCCGCATGTCATGGCTCGTAATTCAATGACTCATAAATGCCAACTCAACTACTTTTTAAATAATTGTTTTAAAGATAATTAAATATTAAAAGACTACTTTTACGTTAAAATAATTTAATATATTAATTAAGTTAATTTAAAAGTTATACTTCTGTAACTAAACATTAAAAATAAATGTTACATACAGTGAATTTTATAAAATTAAATTTATAAATTTACTTAATTTCCTATAATGTATTAAATTTATTTTATAATAAATAGAATTTTATAATTTGAGATATTATATTAAATTATATTAATTTTAAAAAAATTATTAAATATAGTTATAGATAATATAAACGTCATACATATATTTTAAAAAAAATTGAGTTTATTATTAAAAAAATTATTTTTTATATAAATTTTATGTTTAATTTTTTTTAAACTATGCAGATTCTATAATTATAAATATAATTTATATATTTATTTAAAAAAAAATTCTTTGCGACTATATTTTCCAAAAAAATGCCAACTTTCAACCCGCGTTGCGAGAGAGACCTCCGCTCTCCCTCTTCTCTCCCTTTTCACAATGAAACACCAGGACTTAGCCGACCAACGTTTTTAAGACCATTCTTCGAGTCGCGCATTTTGTCTCCTGTACTGCTTTCAAGTTTCACGTTCCTCTCTCTCTCTCTCTCTCTCTCTCGTCGCCGGTACTCACTGCACTTCATGCCTCCGTTGCCGTTCTCGTCAATCTAGTTCTTTTCTCTGCTCCCCAAGGTCCCTTCTTCCCTAACCCGCTCTCTTCGATCTACTATTGCTTTACTTCAATACTTTTTCTTTGCTCTAGTCTCCGCCATCGCTACTTTTCTCACCAATCGCCATTCACAGATCCCATTGCCTTTGCGCATTCCATAGATTATACTTTCTAATGGCGGCACTCCCCAAATTCTGTATCGCTCTGCTTTTCGCGTTCTCCTTGGTGGGACTCTCCGTACCCGCACATGCTCCCGATAATTCACCCGGTCCGGCACCAGCATTTGGCAACGAGTCTCCGCTGCCACTGGCCCCGGAACCGAACGTTCGAGCTCCGGTGCACACGCCGTCGACTTTATCTACCCCGGCGCCTTCTCCAGGAAATCTCCCTTCAGACTCCTCCCCGACTCCAAAATCACAGGCTCCGACGCCAAAGCCTCCAGTTTCTGACAAAAAAAATCCGGAAAAGAGCTCCGGCAGCGGAAAAGAAGAAAAGAGCTCGTCCGACGGGATGAGCAGGGACAAGAAAGCGGGGATCGTGGTGGCAGTTATAGTGGCGGCAGGGCTGGTAGTAGTGGCTGGGTTGGTGTACAAGAAGCGCCGTGACAACATTCGGCGAGGTCAGTACGGGAACGCGGTGAGGAGAGAGATACTGTGAAAAGGCACCGTGGGGTTCAACTTCCTATCAACCGATACAAGATATGATGAGCAGAGAGAGGTTTCAAAAATTTATTTATATGTAATCGGTCCGGTTTTGTATATGTTCCATGAATTGGTATATGCCAGTTTAAAAAATTTAAGAATCAATATTAAATCAATTCACTATTAAAATAGAAATTTTCAATTTTTTAAGTTTATATCCAATCCGGTTCGGTTTTACGGATTATTTATATTAGTAATAATATGGTATTTACATATACTATACTATTAATTTATTTAAATTATAATATAAGTATATTATATATTTATATATCAAAAGTAAGTTTACAGTAATAACGTAATATTAATGTTTATGTTTAATATTAAAACTTTATATTATATTAATTTTATATTATAAGATTAAAATTTATCTATTATATAAAAAATTATATTAAAAATTATAAGATTAATTTTATGTTATAAGATTAATATACTTAAATAATAAGATCAAAATTTCATATTATATTAATTAATAATTTAGCATATAATACAAAAAATTATATATAATGAAAAAATTATAAATATATATACCAGTCTAGTTCTATTTAAATTAGATTTCAAAATATAAAAACTGATACTGCACCAGTTTCGATTCTTAAAATCCCTGCACTGACTGCTTACAATTGAACTGGTATGGTCTGGTCTAATACAACCGGTTTTTTGATTTTTTTTTTTTTTTTTTTTTAACCCTAAAGAGATCTCTCGAGTCAATCTATCTCAATAATGAATGAATATAGAGGAGAGCATTGGTTTTGGGTTTGTTTCATGCCATGTTAGGCAGAGATTTATTTTGTCCCTCTTTGGGATTGTGGAAAACATCAAAATAAAAATTATAGTTCTAAGTTGGATTAGAGTTCTACGTATTATTGATATGATTTAATTTGTAACAAAAATTTAAAAATTCATACTTCTGCAAAATAATAATAATAATAATAATAATAATAATAATAAATAAATAAATAAATAAATAATAATCTTATTATGGTGAGGAAGATTTGTCCTCTACAATGACTTGCAATTAAAGCCTACGTTCCCCATATGGCTTTCAGCAATGAATTTAACACAACATTTTAATTCATAATTAAAGTAAAGAGCGGAGGTGATTTTTTTTCTTAATTTTTTCTCGGGCTTCGTTAAAAAATTTGTGAGGTTTTGTAGTTTTTAGTTAAATATTTATACCGGGTATATTATATTCATAAGGATTACACAATACATATTGCATTAGGAGCATGAGTTTTTCAACTTTTAATACTTAAAAATGATATTCGCGTTATAAAGTTCAAAATATAATTATATTTGCAACCATTTTTTTTTTCTACGCACCAAATACACTGTTGAAGAGCGTTCAACGATAATGAAAATATATTAGTATTTTAATTTTTTTTTATTATTGTAACGAGTCTTGCAACAAATGATGCGTTGACACACATTGTAAATAGAAAAACTCTAATAATAATAATAATAATGCAGTTATTTAAATTTATATAAATTCCTACTAGTCAAGTCGAATTTTATGCAACGATACGAGGATGTCCTCTAAATATGCTCCCAAAAGTAGTGCCCCTAGTGTATTTTGATATTATTAATTTTCTTAATGTTAAAAAAAACATACACACAAATTCACTAATAGTAATTTTTTAAAACATTAAAAAAATATATATATACAAGGGATCACCTCGGGAAGGTACCCAAGTATTTTCTTTTATATAATTTGTATTAGGGGTGTAATCGGTTTGGTTCGATTCGGTATTTTATAAAATTTATGACCGAATCAGTATGCACCAGTTTTGCATTTTCTAAAACTAATTACGCACCAGTTACTCTTCTAAACCGGTACTACTATTTTACCGGTTTCTAATCCGGTTCGATCCGGTTTTTTGGTTTTAATATATATTATATATTATATAATATAATATGGTATATTATAATATATAATATATAGTGATAATATATTGTAATAGATTATAATATATAGTGACATAGTATTGATATAACTATTAATACAATAAACTATAGTGATATAAGATTTTAAAATTCAATATTATATTAATTAGTAATTTTATAATACAAAACTATTTTATATATAATTATATATTATATATATAAATTATATACAATATAAAAAATTAAAATATATATATACATGAATCAGTCCGGTTTTAGAAAAATAAAAACAGGAACCGGACCTGTTTTGACCGATTTTAAGAAAAATAAAATCGGTACTAGATCGAACTAAACTTGGTACCAGACCAAACCCATCGGTCTGGTTCGGTTTACCCGTTCAACGATTTTTTTACACTCTTAATTTGTACCATTTAATAGTTAATTTATGATTAAAAATTAACTAATTTAATAAATAATTTGTAGAAGCTCCACAATTAATATAAATCCAAAATGTTCGAAAATACTTAACTTTTGAAACATTAGAGGAAGACCAAGCGGCTTGAATTTAATATGGCCACCCAAAATTACTTAAAATGAAATCTTCATGTACGTCATGCGACACTCGAATATGAATTAAAATCCTCTCGATAGTTATGCTCTCATAGAGGCTCTCTCCTACGCAGGGCTCTGGTGTTTGAGTGAACATTCTGAATAGATGTGGCGAGGAAGATAGAGGAGCATATTGAAGAGTTGTACCGAAAGTTTTCTCTTTTAGAGCAAGAAAATTTGGAAGTTCTAGAGAACATAATTAATGGAGGGGAAAAACGTTTGCATGTGTTCTTGTTGACAAGTAAACATTACAACAATGAAACTTTTAAACAAACAATGCGGAAGATATGGCACCCAGTGAAGAAAATGGTTTTTATCAATTTGGGACCTAGATTGTTGTTGGCCAAGTGCGAAGATAGTATTGAGAAAGAAAGAATTAAGAGAGAGGTGTTGTAGTCCTTTGAAAAAAACCTGCTTTTGCTTAAGGATATTGAAGGGGAATTACAAATTAACAAAATAAAAATTACAAAAGCATCTTACCGAATTAGGATATACAATTTACCATTGCATGCAATGAATGAGAATGTTGGGAGGCTAATTGGGGAAACCATTGGAAGTATAGAGGAGTTTGATGTAGAAAGTGGCAAAGTGGCTTGGGAAGAGTTTCCATAATTCAAGTACGACTGAATATTATGCAACCTCTTATGAGAGGTAAAAGAATCAATCTGGGACCTTATGGCTAATGCTGGGTTAAGTTTGTATATGAGCTTTTACCAACATTCTGCTATGTTTGTAGAGAATTGGAGCACAATCAACCGTGATTGTAGTATGTGACAGTAGAACAAAGAGGTGATTTCTGAAGAGGATCTTTCGTTTGGGTAGTGTATACGACTAGAGGGATAGACTGAAAGGGGACGAGACCTGTGACGCCTCGAAATTCCGTTTGGGATCGGACGGACATTTGAAGCGTCGAGACATACAACACAAGGTTACCTGCCCCCGTTCATGACATATAAGATGTAATGTTCCTAACATGCATCTAACATTATGCAATATTCGCAGCGGATAATTTTTTTCTTTAGCAATACTATGCACCAAATTGAAAATATCCCAAATGCTTAAAACATACTTCATACATAAAGACCCATTGAATAGATCATAACACTAGTCCAAAATGGTTATGATCCAAAAAGTACTAAAGATGCAACTCCATTGTACAAGTAGTAATTTACGTTAACTACTATATTAACATTGACGTCGCAACGTCGCTTAGTCATCTGTGTCTAGTTGATCAGCTCCTGATTCTCCTTCAGGTCCTGTAACAAGATCTACCATTCGGGGGGAATGGTAGTTGGGACTACCAAAGTGAGATTTGATTACAAATCTCAGTAAGTTAACAAAAAACTTCCACACAAGCTAATGATACATGCATGACAGTAAAAGCATAAATGCATAATCAAATTCACATAACTTGGCGTAAGTATAACTTGGCGTACAACATAGCATAATTGACATAACTTAAATTGAAACATGAACTGAACTTGACTTGACATGAACTTGATCTGAAACTTGACTTACCATAAAAAATACATACTCCACAGTTGTTGTGGCCCCATGTATTCTACACAAACTTGACTTAACATGAAAAATACATACTCCACAGTTGTTATGGTCCCATGTATTCTACGTGTAAATACATACTCCACAGTTGTTGTGGCCTCATGTATTCTACACAAACTTGACTTAACATGAAAATATATACTCCACAGTTGTTGTGGCCCCATGTATTCTACACAAACTTGACTTAACATGAAAAATACATACTCCACAGTTGTTGTAGCCCCATGTATTCTACGTGTCACAATTGCTGTGTCTCACGTAGTGTATGCGTCACAATTGCTGTGACCCCATACATAAGTAATCAAGATGAAACGTGACTGGAATACAAAATGACTGAAGCCCCGACGTAACATAACGTGACTTGAATATAACTTGAAATACATAACCAACTTGAGATAGAAATATTTCGTAACATTGCATAACATATAATAGACAACATATTTAACATGACATACTTGCAACAGTGAATATTACATGACTTGACATACATGTAATAGATGACGTACTTAGCATGACGTACTTGTATGGTACAGTAATACATGACAGAATATATTATGTAACAGATAAAAATTGACGACAGAATAAATTCTGTATAATAGACAATTACGTGATAACTTGGCATGGCATGACATATATGATAACACACATACATACACTGTAGTTCCTTTACTTAGCACACATACACAGTAGACTGCTAGTAAGTTAAAAACTAATTTACCTCGATCTCCACGTTTCTTATAAAACTTCAAGTGCGACCACGATGAACTATAATTAGTGATTCTAAAAGTTAGAACTAAATCACTAATAATTTGAAATATGGAAAATACTAACTTAAAAAGTAAAATTTTCATTTTACTCTCTACATGTGGAAAAATGACCGTTTTACCCATAACTTAAGGATTTTGCATACTAACTCCAAAAGTTTCCAAAATTTACATTCCTCATGTAAATTTTGTCCTAAAGTTAAATATCAACTCAGAAAAATTTAAAACAAAACACAACTATGAAGAACACACTATGGCCGAAACATCCATAGGCCATTTCCCTTGATTTTTGTTGTAATTCCTTCCAATTTCAAAACTCATGCTTAAACCAAAATTTTGTAACAAACATCTTCCAATCCTAAGTTCAAAACCATACTTAAAACACCCATTTAGAAAAAGCTAATAATTAACACCAAACTTTTTTGTAAAAAGATCCAAGCACTTGAATCACAAGTTTTGACCTTAAATCAAAACATCTCCAAGAATTTCAAAAATCAAATCTTACTTCTAACATATTCATAATATCATCCTAACATCAACCATGCTTTAAATCATCAAACTAAAGTCACCAAAATCACAAAATAACATTTGGAGTTTTTGGTTTTACACTTAGTCCAAAAACAGAAACTTTGTCCTCAACTAGTTTTGATAAATCTCTTGATCTATGACTTATAAATATATGATCTTCAAACCAAACCATCACATGGTTTAAAAAGATGTCATAAAACATATATAAGCTTATAATTCAAGATCACATGGTTAGAAATTAACCAAAACATAAATTTAGCCAAGAATATCCACACTTTGGCTTATTTGAATATCTCTTTACATAAAATTTCATATATTTGAAACTAACATCAAATATCTTCAAAATAATAATATAACATGTATATAAGATACTTAGGATCCTCAAATAAAATTATTAAAGTCATTATAATAGGTTTAGACCACCAAAGAGTTAAACTTTCTCAAAACAGAAACTGTTTTCTTCTTCCAGTTTTTAAGTTTCTAAATCTAAGAAAATATTTAATCAAAACCTTTAATCATGCAAAAATCCTCAACCAATAGTCATATATACATGTTAACAATACTCCATAAAAATTTCGGACCAATATCTATCTATTAGCTTGGTCAAAAACTCCAAACTATAACATATTCTCCAGTTTATCTCCCAAAATGACCTTTTTATAGTTTACACAATATTTGACTGACTAAATGATCTTCAAATGGGGCAAATAAGATATCCATGTAAACTAGACTAAAAAAGGAACAACTTATATGAAGGAGACTTTATGATAAAATACTTACAAAAGCTTCGAAATGGGTGTGCAAAAGACCTTCTAAAAGCTGTCCGAGAGAGAGTGTTTGATATTCTTTCAATGGAAAGTGTAAATGAAGATAATTTCGTGAGAAGAGGTGACTGGAGATACTTATGGATGAGATATGGAAGAGATGAGGCTGGAGTTAAGAGTTGAGTGTAGTTTTTTCCTACCCAAAATATCTATAAAAGATTATCTCATAATATTCTATCCAATAATATCTACAAAAAATCAACTTAAGATATTTTTATCTAATAATATCTATAAAAATCAACTCAAAATATTTTTACCCAATAATATTCATGAAAATTACCTCAAGATATTTCTTTTTATCCAATAATATCTACAGTTTTGAACAGACGTTTTGTCCGAAAATATGAAAAAATGTTATTGCGCCATAAGACTTTAAATAACCCTCCGAGTCTAATGGCACAAACCATAATACATTTTGACACTTCTAACTATCTCCAATAATCAAAAACACATTTCTGATACCATAGTAAATAATAACACTAACTATGTAGTTAGACAAAAACCTATACGATTAATGGATTCGTGAAAACTTATGGGGTTTTCACGAGGTTCCTAAAGTTAATAGAAATTTTACAATTGAATTTCTAGCGGGCTGTTACAAGACCACTGTGAGCAGTAGGTGAATTTCGGTCCGAATCCTTCACCTCTCCCATCAGTGGATTTGAATTGGAGGGAAGCGAGATATACAGTAGAAAAATTGGGCGAAACGAAAGGGAGATCTAATTTGGAGAAAACTGTGAATATTGGTCATGTGTGTCAATTATTTTACCATCGTTACATTATTCTAACTGATGTATATGCAGCCAATAAAAGTGGGACACTTGGTGATAAGTAGCAGCTCTTATCTATATCCAGTGGTGTGGACATGTGCTAGGCACATGAGGATTAAACGGTGGTGTCTCTGATAAAGATGAAGGAGAGCCGCTCGATCAAGACATGTGTTGTAATTTGTTAGGCATGTATATATATGTAATGTTGTTGTGTTAGGGCAAGCGTGGTTTTCATTTTGCATTCTGCCAACTTTGAGGGCTTTGTGAGTCTGAGAGAAATGTGAGCTAGGGTTTTATCGAGGGAAGAAGAAAGCTGTTTCTTGTGGCTTGTTTTGGCTCGGTATTAGTTCAATCTTGTCTATGAGACACTGGCTTTGAAGATTCATCAATAAAAAATGATCTCTGAGGTTGTTCCTGTCGGGATGTAGGCCATTAGGGCCGAACCACGTAATCTCTGTGTGTATTTCTGATTTCTCTATTCTTTTCTTATTTCTTATTGATGAACTGGTTGATCTTGCTAATCTTGTTATCTTTATCTCGAGTAATTGTATTTTTAATTGGATTTCGGTACTGTGTCCTTTAGGCTATAAGAGACTCTGGTTGTGCTTTTAACCATCTTGTGTGTTGACTGGAAAAAAGTTTATATGGACTCAAGCAAGCACCTCAACAATGGTACAAGAAGTTTGAATCTTTTATGAGTGAACACGGGTATGATAAAACTACTTTTGATCAATGTGTATTTGTTAAAAAGTTTTTTGAAGATGACTTTATTATTCTCAAGCTATATGTGGATGACATGTTGATTGTTGGTTGTGATTCTAAAAAAATTATTAAATTGATAAGAGAATTAAGGAAGTCTTTTGCTACGAAAGACTTAGGCCTTGCAAAATAGATCCTTGGTATAAAGATCTCTCATGATAGAAATAATGGCAAGTTGTGGCTATCTCAAGAGAGTTATATCGAGAAAGTATTAAATAGGTTCAAAATTGGTAAGGCAAAACCAGTCTCCACTTGCAAGCCATTTGAAGCTAAGTTCAAAGCAGTCTTACAAGTGAAAAAGATAAAAAAGAAATGCAGAATGTGCTTATGCATCAGCTTTGGGCAGCTTAATGTATGTCATGATATGCACAAGACCCGATATCACTCATGCCATTGAAGTTGCCAATCGATTTCTCTCTAATCTTGGCAAAGAATATTAAGCAGCTATGAAATGAATTCTCAGGTATCTCACAGGTACTTACAAGGTCTGTTTGTGCTTTGGAAATTGTAAGCCTATGCTTGATGGGTTTACAGATGCAGACATGACTGGAGATATTGATTCCAGAAAATTCACTTTTGGGTACATGATTACTTATTTAGGGGGAGCTGTGTCTTAGTAATCCAAACTATAGACATGTGTTGCTCTATGTACTACAAAGGCTGGGTATATTACCATAACTGAAGCTAGTAAAGAGTTGTTATGGATGAAAAAATTATTAGAAGAATTGGGTCAGAAACAAGAGAAGCATATTCTCTACTGTGACACTGTCATCCATCTCACCAAGAAATCAACCTTTCATTCAAGATCCAAGCATATTGATATGAGATATCACTGGATTCGTAATGTATTGGAGATGAGGTTGTTATAGATTGAAAAAATTCATATTAATAAAAATGTATTAAATATGATGACAAAATCACTGCATATGCAAAAACTCGAAATATGTAGAGCAAAAGTAGATTTAGTAGAACCTCTCACATAGTTGAGAGGGGGAAATTTGTTGTGGTGGGTCCCTCCATGTGAGGGAAATTATGAGAATAGCATACTTGTAATTCTACTTGCCATACACATATATATAAATAGGATTGGCGGCTGAAAAGATGTGTAATTGGTAAGAAAAGAAAACGTAAGAAGAGGAAAAAATGAGAGAAAAAAAAAGGAGAGAAACTGTGTGTGTGTATGATGATTGTTTTTCTTCATACTTTCATCAGACATTTTGAGAGATCATCCATGGTTTGATTTTGATGAAATTTTAGTATGTTGATTGTGATGTCGACAACTTCATTTTGATTGGTTCCGATAGCTGAGATTCATCTTCATCTATCCTTTACAAATACTCGGTGAAGTCTTTATTGTCACTCTTGTGATTTTTCATTTGTGTGGTGATGATTTTGTATTGAACCAAGAATATAAATATTCTTGACGTATTGGTAGTCTCTAGATATTGTTCTAGAGAAGACAATTTGTAACCTCATTATCATTGACAGTGAAAGTTTAACTGGACTAGATCCAATGATTTTACCCTCCGCATTGGAGAATTTTCCATGTATAAATTTTTGTGTCTTGCTTGTGAGATTATATTTACTAGATTATTAATTTAATTTGTACATCAAAATGGTAGCAAAATATTCCACTGTGATTTAATATGGTTTTTGGTGTTCACCCTAACAGAGAGATCTATCTTTGTTGAAAAAAGCCCCTTTGCCGCTTGGGATTGACCGCCCGGGTTGACCGCTGGGCAAATTTTATTTTATTTTTTTTACTTAATGATTAAGAAAGTGATTTTAAGTATATTGATATATTTTCCTTTTTACTTAAATGATTAAAAAAATGTGAAATGAAAAATGAAAAAAAAAAAAAAAAAAAAAAGCTGAGCGTACCGCCCAGCGGTATGAATGGGGCGGCATAGTAGCCGGACCCATCTTTGTTATAATGGCTCTCTCTGTGAAGGACGAGAGGTTGCTGATGACACAGACAAGAAACGGCAAGGGTTACATTATCATCATCTCAAATTATAGCTGCCGGGAACCAGAGATCAACTCAAATATGTTAAATACACTGCTAAGTCCGTAAGGAGGATTTGACCACCTCGAATAACCAGAAGATAATTCGGTTGGAGTTTCCTTTTATTTTCTCTTACTTTTCCTTTATTTTCTTTCTTCCATATGCCCACAATTTCAACGTTTCTTGCAGGGAAAGAAAAAATAAAAAGAACACAATTGGTTACCAATGATGAGTATATTAATGTTGTTCCTATAATAGTTGATGAAAATATAATTCATATGCGCAGCTTACATGTTGTTCAGATCTCCATTCTGTGCTGCTGTTTATCATGTATTGTCCCTTACTTAGGAGGAGTGGACCTATGCAACATGATTGAGACACTCTTTGAGAGTCTCTTAACTCCTATTGGCAAGCCGGAACTCCCTATGCTAGTGCTCTTACTCTTCTGCAGGAGGGTCGACCCAGCGGCCATGATCCTTTATAAGCTGGATCAAGGCATCAGTTGCATGCTCCATCGCAATTCCGCGCTTCACCACCGTCTGAAATAGAATCAAAACTTTGCTATATTCACCCATTTGTTGAAATTGGGAACCCACAATCATAAAGAAAACAAGGGTATTATTACCTCTACTTCGACTGCTCAAAAGATGTCCTACTAATGTCTTCAGATTTAAAAGTCTATGAAGTGCTTCAAGAGAATGACTATTGCACTCAACTAAAAGGAAAACGTTATATACATGTTCCAGGGGAAATTCCTGAGTGGGTGCTTGGAAAATAGCACTCATTTGGAAGTCGAATGACTAATTGACAAAGGATCTGAGCAACTCAAGTGTTTGCATTCATTTTTAAACCCTTGTAGAGCCCCACTGTGTGGTTTTAGGACACGAGACATTTCAGATTAAAGGGACTAAAAGGCCGGCAATGTTTAATATCAATATGGTCTGACAAATTCATGTCCAAGGAGAAAAAGAATATGGTTCAACTTTTTTTTCCACTTTCAAAAAAAAAAACTTTTTTTCCAACTTTTTCCTCAATTTTCTATTGGCAATTTTACGATATTTACGGTCTTAGTAATTAACTAAACATGGCAACGATAATGTCTTTAGAGGATCGTGGGTTTGAACCCCACAACTACTGCACTCACTGCTCCATTTCCATACCCCATTATGAGAATGGAACTGTGATTGCTAATCACATGGTAACTCTGTTAATTCCTGAATCCTGTATGGTTTATTGATCCCACTGGGCAGCATGCTTTTACAACATCATCTGGTGTCAACCATATAACTCATACTTTTGGCCATTGGTCATAAAAAGTTCATACTGCATGCCCCTGGTATTTATGCTGACATACAGCTGCTGGACACCTTGAACTAGCATCGCAACTCGATTCAGAAATTCAAGAACTTACATATAATTAGATGAGAAATGATTTGTACAAGCCCCCAATAAACAAGTCCCATACAACCTCTTGTAAAAAAGTGGATCCCACATAAAAAAGTGTAAAAAAAACTATTATTTATTAGTGGGACCCCTTTTTGTTTTACAGAGGGCTTGTATGGGGCTTGTCTATTTGAACATGTACCTAGCATTACTCTTATTAAATTGATGTACTTTTCCAACGGGTTAGGTGTAATAAAGTACAATAAGACTCATAGAGCTGTACGTTCAAAATACGCTTGTACCCCACCTTGATTTTTCTATAGATATTGAAAAAGAATTAGTTATATCCAGGAAACAATTCATACCTTCCCAACATAAAGGTCAATCTTTCCGGGAGCACCACCAACATATCCAAAATCTGCATCAGCCATCTCCCCCGGACCATTTACAATGCAACCCATTATTGCAATCTGATGCAGAAAAGAAATAAATGATCAGAAATTAATGCAAAGAAACTGTTTGATATAAGTTAATCATGAAGGATAGGATGTTGATTTCAATTATCATCAGACGATGGCGCAAAGAATTAGGTAATTACTGAAACACCAGGCAAGTGTGATGTCTTCTCTCGTATTTGTGCACTTATTTCTTGAAGATCAAACAAAGTTCTGCCACATGATGGGCATGACACGTACTCCTGCAATTATATGTAGGCATATCAAGAAAAATGGTATGATACTGTGTTTATCCTCAGATGTCAAATCCTATTCTTTTCAATGTACAAACTTTTACCGTCTTTGTATTCCGCATTCTACAGCCTTGTAGTAAATTGAAAGATGTATTCCGAAGAAAATCAAAATCCTGATCTGGGGCTTCTAATAGGACTCCATCTCCTAGCCCATCTACAAGAAGGGCTCCCGCATTGGTACCGGCACCAATGACCAAGTCATCCCTGCATGTAGAAGAAAAGTAATACGATGAAGAACTATTGATACAGTGTATCTGTCACAAAAAGTGGAGTAATTACCTGTGAATTCCTTTTGGGAACTGAATATGGTGAATTACAGGGAAGTCCAGAGAACTGTCTGCTAGGTACTCAAATAGCCTGCAGTCAACAGTTATGTTATCAGCATAGGAGATATTTGTACAACGTTGTGGAGAATCCTCTCAAGAACCTAGATAACATGAGAGACAATTTAAAATATAGACAGACTGCTACCCAGGTCAAAAGCTTCAGTGGGTCATAAACTACAAACCAATTTTGGTATCTGTTACAAAAAATAAAATAAAACTAAGAAAGAAAAATGCCTTGGTCAGTGGAGTGAGACCAATAGGCAACAGGATTGTGATGAAGAGATACTTGAAAACTATTTCAAGAAAACTATTTCAAGATTGGGCTTACAGTCTTTAGACTCAAACTCAGGTACTCGATAGGCAACAGGTTTTATAATTTATATAGCACAGGTATCATTTTTTCTTCACCAAAGAAATTTAAACAGTGTTCTGGGCAGACGAGGGATGTCTGGACCATTCAAAATCTAAAAGCGAATGCTCTACATGAACTTGTTATTCCCTGCCATACCTATCAGTGAATTTGACCTTTTTAGTACTCAAGTAAATAAATTGAATGATTGACCTTCCAAGACTAGCCAATTGCCTTTTTGTTTCCATACTTCTTCACATGACTGAGTTCTTTACAAGTAACCTTATAAGTAATTACCTCCTTGCTGCATGCACTCTGCTGATTTTTTCTTCTGTAAGAGGTAGTTCATGAAGAAGCATGGTAGCATCTATATCTTTGAGGATTTCTAGCTCTTCATAGGGCTCATCACCACGTACAGACACAACCAAACGTGTGCCTGAGAAGCAAGCAACAGATATGGGATGAGATAAAAAATTTAACATTATAATAAAATGCACTCAATTTGAGGGGATATAAAAAGGAAAATGATGGGTTCGCTCAATAACTCAATACTGATCAAAACACTAATTGGCACCTTCTGGCAAAAGCTTGTAAGCACCAGTTGATAATTCCTTCAGGTTTACCAAAACCATGGAATTGGGCAATGGCTTTGTTAGCTGCTCTGACAAGGGAGTTATAATCCCCATGCTTATATCTATCAACCTTTTGAGAGCTAGCCGCTGTTCATGATGCAAAACAAATAATATCAAGTTGCTCCCATTCTTTCAATGCCTTGATAAGAATGCAATGACATGGTTGGTTTCAGAATTTTTTATTTTATTTTATTGGTACATGGTTTCAGAATATAACAAGGAAGAACTGATAAGCTGTGCATGTGTGATAGAGAGGACACATAATTCTTTTCACAAAGTAATGAAGTCAAAGGATAGGGCTCTTACCCCATCATCATCATCTACTGGTGGAAGCTCTCTCAATAAGATTGAGTCCACTGTTGCCAGATCCTGAATTAACATCGTTGTGGATCGCAATTGAAATGTTAATTCCACAAAAGACAGGTAAATATAATTTCTTCATCAAATATACAGAGTAAGAATAGACCTTAAATGGCATGCCAACAACAAGTTTTGCTGCAAGTGACTTGTATAGGAGCTCTGGCATCTGTATTTTTCCAAAAACATAAATGAAGAGAAAAAGGATTCAGACAGTTCTTAATCAAAACCCTTCCTTCTCTTTCTGAAAAGATTGAGACATAAAGGGAAAGAAGACCATCGCAGTTGATGTGGTACCTTCAATTGATCCAGGGAAACTGACATAAGGACAGAACCGTCACGGTGCAGGACACCTCTATAATCCACCTCCTCACCCTGTACTTATTTAAGTATTTATTCTGTTTTAGAAGTGCAAATAGAGCCTTAAGAATGCACAACTCTATACCACTATCCAAAAATCTCAAAGACAGACCTCTTTCTGCATTGGCAATTGACCAGATCGGCGCTGGAAATCAAAATAATGCCTGTTCTTTTCTTCAAATGGTGCCTGAGGGAAATGGTGCCATTAACGAGAAGACTCATAAGCTTATGTAAATATCAGTATTGAAGTACTTAAGCATATTTATTTGATTGTTCATAGGAAAATAAAGAATCCCACCACTCCTCGCTGAAGTTCAGCTGCTCTCATACCAAGATTGGCCAATCTTCGGCAGGGATCTATTTCCTCCTCCGGTGGTTCTGTCAGAGACACCCTGATCGTATCGCCTAGACCATCCTGCATGTAGAATGGTGTTTCTGAGTTTTCAATATGGCAATCATATTTCGTATGGTTAGAGCACATTTAGTCGGCAAGATCAAATAGAGTAAGAAAAGGAATAGGTATTAATAGGAATTGATATTACTTTGAATAACATAGTCTATATAACTGTTTATTTGTATGGTCGTAATGCAATCAAATTGAAACATACAACATGATATATTTATTATATGAAAAATAAATAATTAAACGGAAAAATTATATATTCAAGTTTATATTTTAATCACACAACCACATGAATATGCTTTCAAAAAGGCGACAACACAAGGAAGGTTTGAAGAAAAAATTAACCTAGATAGCATATTGCATTCTTGACAGCAGAGAAAGTCGTCACAACATGGTAACTATATAAAGTTTAAGAAACAATCATGCATATCGTCACATATGAAGTTCAAACCATACCTGAAGAAGGGTCCCAATGCCAATTGCAGATTTCATCCGCCCATCCTCACCTTCTCCAGCTTCAGTAACTCCCAAGTGTAACGGATAATCCCAGCCATGGACATACATTTCTGCAACAAGTAGACGGTATGCCTGGACCATGACAACTGGGTTGCTTGCTTTCATTGAAAAGACGAAATTATGGAAGTCCAACTTCCGGCATATCCTTGCAAACTCAAATGCAGATTCAACCTGTTCATGGAATGCTGCTTAGTAAGATGTCCTGAGCTTGGAGGTAGAAGAAACAAAGCATAAAAGTTGTTTGGAAGAACCAAAGAAATTAACTGCTCACCATTCCCCTAGGAGAATCCCCATAGTAGCTCATTATACGATCTGAAAGACTCCCATGGTTGGTACCAATCCGCATTGCTCTTCCATACTTCTTACATTTCTCAACCAATGGAATAAAAACCTGGTGTTGTTAGAATAAAAGAAGAATTCAGTACATTACTAATTCAATAATGAATTTTTTACCGTCTGATCAGATAAAACTTAATCTGAATGAAGATAACTAAAAATAGATATGAATATTTTCCATACGATTGGGTTGTTCGGGCGAAACCTGAGTTGCATACTGGTAGAGGAAAATTAGCTTTGATCTTTGAGTGCCCATCTGGCTCACTTACGAGAAAATTTGTGCTTTTAAAGAACTTGTAATTATTTCTAAACTACATTGGTTCTGGGCTTAAAATCAAGGAGGGATTAAGAGGATTATTGGCTTAAAATCAATTAGAGATAACAGTATTAGCAGGCTTACATAGCTAGCCATCTGTAGGAGCACTGAGTTTCAGAGAAACTTAAGGGAAGGAATTTGAAAACAAAGAAAATACATTTTTTTATTTCCCCTATTGGTTGTTCACTACACTCTGGGATACTTCGTACATAACACATGAACTTGTAGTTGAAGTTTATTCGGCAAAGTGCTGACACAGCTATCCATGCTAAAAAAATGAAATTAGCAGGTGCCTATACATTAACGCTTAGTGATTTGACCTGCTCGATATGCTCTAATTCTTTCTGATAGTCCTCCTCTGTGTACTCTAGCTTCTCAAACTGAGCCCGCCTATCAGCTGCAGTCAATCACCCCTCATTATATGCACCGAATAATTGTCATCAAAGATCCAAAAAAATTAATTACTGGCAAACTGCGTACCAAAATTTCCAGGGTTGACACGAATCTTGTCAAAGCAGTCTGCAACACGCAGCGCAACGGATGGAGCAAAATGAATATCTGCCACCAGAGGTATATTGTAACTGCACGAAAATATAGTTAATGGCTATTTGATCGTTAATATGAATTAATGCTCAATTTCACTTTTGATAATTCAGACCTACTTTTTCTGCACAAGAGAGTTCTTTATTTCAAAACATGCATCTGCTTCTCTCTTCCCTTGGACTGTTATCCGAACAATATCTGCTCCTTTGTCTGCTATTCTCATTACCTACTGACAGACAGGGAATTAGTTCAAAGAAATTTGTCTGATAAATGTGTAAGAGCAAAAAGAAAACATGCTTCACTACCTCCAATCAATTCCATCCATTTGACTTCTATTTAGTGTGTGTAAATTATGATAGCAAAATAAAGTGTTAATTAAACAAAAAAAGGTTATTTCATGTCCCATAAAAATTAAGAATTTTAGAACCGGGTAACCCAAAGTCTAGCTCGTCTGCTTAACCACACATGGTAGTATAGGCCAGCCATTAAATAATGATTCTAGACTTTGATAAACATTGGTTTGCAAATATTACTGATGCCCAGTTACGAACACGTATAAGAACATCAGATGCCAGTTACAAAAATCACATCTGCAGATAAGAATGAAGATGCAATTGGTCTTAATCCCTTTTGGTCATCTTTGATAAAAAATCATAGAATTATGTAGAAGGATACTCAAGCAGAAGGGAAGTTAAAGAACCTCTTCAACTGTTGCAGCAACATCTTTAGTGTCGGTTGTGGTCATTGTTTGAATCCGTATGGGATGCTCACTACCAAGAGCCACGTTTCCAACCATCACTGTCCGTGTTTTCCTCCTGACAGTTTTGTGAATGGATTCACAATACTTTTGACGAGGAACTACAGTCAAAATAATTATTTATCCATCAGAAAAAAAGCTGCCCATAAAGATTGAAAAATACAAATGAATTAGATATTCACCACCTTAATTCTAGTTTCTATGATATGCATAACAAAAGGTAAACAAAAAAAAGTGATAAAAATTTCATGAACCGCAGACAACTAAGGTAAACAAAATTGGTTATAGTAGAACCATTTGGCTTAGTGGGACAAGAAGTCAATTTTATAGAAACTAAAAACACTTGATTTTGTTACCCTCAATTGGAACCATTTGCGAAAGCTAGATATTATCAAATGCCTTCTTAATTACTTATAATTTTTAGTTGCATTCTTTTCCCAGATATTCAAAGCAACAGGAAGCCAAGATTGTGACAACATAACAAATGCATTCAGAAATTATACCCAAGAGAGGGCTCCCCTCCGATGCAGCCTGAAGTTCAACAATATCTGAGCCGGGATTTGAATTGCGTATCACCAAGACCTTTCTTCTACCAGTCTTAACCCTTTTCATATCAGAAATTCTCACAAAATCCATACTTCTCGTGAAACCTAAGCTTGGGTCCCTGCTCTTCAGACACGTAAAGGAAGCCGGTACAGCTCCGGTCGCCATTTCCACTGACACAAAGCTTCACCTTCAGATTCAAAACGCAATTCAACAGAATTTTACTTGGCTCATTAAAAAGTTATAAATGAAAATTTCAAAATCAAACTCCTGGTTTTCTTGTTGATGATATTGAGCGAAACATTAGGGGGGCAAAAAAGATTATAGAATTCAAAATCAGTTGCACTGTTTGGTACAAAGCTGAGACCTTCTTTTTTCCTTTGATTGTTAGGTTCCCAGCTCACTGATCAAAGGAACAAAATTGACCAGAACTTCAAAATCATCTTTTCTTTTCATTTCCTGAACTTTATCATCGACCTAACAGTAATTTATTCCTACTTGACTAGAACAAAATTGTAAATATCCACACAAGCAAGTAACAACAACAAAAATTTTCACCTGTAAATCCGTTCAAACTACCTCAGTATTGCCCACCTGGACTACGATCAGACCTCCCTAATAGAAGCGAAATACGTAACTACCGAGAAAACAGAAACAAATGCTTATACGAAGTGATTTCAGAAGAACCAAAACGTTTTACATAATCGAATTCAGCTTAATTGACAGAGCTTGAGCTTTTGTAGGAGTGGTTTACCTTAAGTTCCAATATATATCTATATTGAGCTCGGGATGACTGAAAATAAAAGGGAAGGGTCTGGAGGGAGGAACTGGTGGTGGAAGGAGTTTCAGAGGCCACTGTTTGCAAGGATTTTCAGAAAATTTTGGGCGAATTTGTATTGCTTTGTGAAAAATAAGGCGAAAAGGATGGGTTGGGTGGAGAATTACAGGACAAAAACGTGTTCGAGAGCATATCCGTGGCCATACAAAGCATGCAGAGAAGTTTAAACTCTTTTAAGAATTACTAATTCTGGCCTTATATTAGATTTTCTATTTTTTTTATTTGGTAAGTTTTTTAAATACATATAAATATATATTTTTCTTTGGTTCTTAAATTTGGTATTTTTATTAAAATATATTGGAAAGGAATCCATTCGAATATTAAATTTTAGATATGACGTTTATTTTCTACTAATCTTGACTTTAATTATTTATATTACATTGTTATAATTTTTTTTTTTTTTGAAAATTTTTCAGCGGCAAGTTTTCTTTATATTGAGGGTATTTTTAAAACTAAATTCTAAAAAATATTCTTGAAAATGCTTGTGGGACCCCACCCTCAATTTATTATTATTATTATTGTATCTCATCATGCTCTTAATCCATTGTGTTAAGGTGACATTATTCAAAAAATAAGGGTCAATTTGATTATTGATGGATAATGTAATACAATATTATAAAATTTAAGAGAAATGATATTTACAGTTAAAAAATTTTATTTACAATCTTGAGTGAGAGACTACAGTCTCATTGATAAATGATGGTTAAAAGAAAAAAAATATCATTTTAAAAATGATATTATTATAATTTTAAAATTTTTTAAACATAATTATATGTGCTTGCATGGACAATCCCCAAAAAGAGGTTATATATAGAATAAATCTTTACAGTTATACTCTGAATAAATGTCGTGTATATTTTTATATTAAAAAATTAAATATATATAAAATTCATAAAAAAATTAATTTTTTAATAATAAAAATTTACAATATTACTCATTCCAAAAAGTGATTAGATTCATTCAATAGTATAATATACATTTTTTAAAATTATATTTGTAGAGAGAGAGAAAAAACGACAAGGATTAGAACTTAGGAATCAAAGGGAGACCGTTTTACAAATATAATGAATATTCCACAGCTGTGTGAAGGTCCATCCGAAGACAAACGACCTTTGGCGGTGGTTTAGTTAATAAGTTTTGTTATATATAAGTACGGTTGTGTATTAATCTGTGTATTAATACTAATTTATTTATATTTAAAATTTAAATTAATACTATTTTTAATAAAATCTACTCTTTGATCAATCATATCACATTAATACATAGATTAGTGTACAATTATACTTATAACTATATTTTTCCTTAGTTAATTGATTAATATTTATAATTTGTTTTGTTGTCTTGGTTGTCCACACGACACGAGATTCACGAGCATCGGTTGTTCTTTGGCAGACGGCAACGAGACTCACAATTACTTTTGATGCTTCCGCAATTATCACGTGAATCACTTTTGCTACCTTCAAATGCTCTGTTTGTTTTGTCAAAAGATGTCATTCTTCGCTTATGAAAAAGATTGCTTTTTAAGGTATTTGACAGTTGTAATGTCTCGTGGATATAGGGATGGCAATATATTATACGACCTATTAACTTAACACGAATACGACACGATAATAGTAGATTAGGGTTTAATTTTAACGGATTCAGGTCAAAACAGGTTAACTCGTTAAGACACGATTACTTAACGGGTTGATAACGGGTCAACCCGTTATGACACGTTATAACCCATTATGACAAGTTAAGAAAGTTAAATTTACAATTATACCCCTTTACTTAAAAGTAAAATTGTTAGAATTTCAATTTCGATATTTTTATTATTTGAATTGTAATTTTAAACTTATAGTTAGTTTTATAATTTTTATAAATATTATGATTTAAAAATTTACATAAAATTATGCTAAATTTAATCAAGTCAAATTGGTTAATTTCAGACTTATTCAACCAATTTAAATAAACAGTTTGAAACGGGTCGTATTGTATCGTGTTAAAATATTTCGTAATATTTACTAATGGGTCAAAACGGGTTGACATGACCCGACCTGACCCGACTCGTTATGTTAATGGGTCGTGTTAGGGTTTGAGATTTTGATACGTTAAGTTTAACGGGTCGGGTTAGAGTTGAACTATATAGTATAATATACATATTTTGACACGATACGAATACGACCCGTTAACACGATTTGACACCCCTATATACATATGATGATATTAAATGACAAAATTATAACTATTTAAAAATTATATGAATATTTTTGTTTATTGATAATTTTTTTAAAATTAAAATTCACAATATCCGAAAAAATAGCTGTAAAAAAAGAAAAATTACTTTTTCTCAAATATACTTTTCCACTCACCTTCTTCTCTTTAATGTCTTCATCAACTTCTCCTAGTTGTCATAGCCTTTCACGTGGTTTTACTCTCTCAAGTCGTGCAGTTTAAGATATTAATCGAAGAGTTTTGTTATATATAAGTATAGTTACGTATTAATCTGTATACCAATATTAATTCATTCATACTTAAAATTTAAATTAACATTATTTTTAATAAAATTTATTTTTTGACCAATCACATTACATTAATATACATATTAATACACAATTATACTTACAATTATATTTTCCCTTAATCGAACCACTAGTGCTCTTTTTCACCGCTTGGACGTTGCTTGTACTTTTAAAAGGGTTGACTCATGCTTTTCCCATGCATGTACCTTACTATATTGATGAGAGTCACATGACTTTTTTGATCATTTTTTGTAAGAGAGATGTTTTTTTATAAAAATAAACTCATAAATTAATATAAATTAATATAATAAATTAATGTTATTTGTTAAATTATAAAAATATTTTTATTGTTAAATAAATTTAATGTATCATATGAAGTCATTTAAATTTATAAATTTATTTTAGTGAAATCTTTATGACTATAACACTTCACTTTTCACAGTCTTCTTTGTGATAGATAAGGATATTTTCAAGTGTAAAATACAAGATATTTTAATTATGGTGTAAAATGACCAAATTTATATCGAATGAATACTACGATCTACACTACAACTGTCAACATAACTGAGTATTTGCAAAAACTATTTGCAACAAAAATTATTTTCCTAACTAATTATACTCTTTTTACACCGATCAAATTTGTATATTTGCAAATAGCTATAATTGCAATGAAATATTTTCCTTGCAAAATTATTACTACAGTTAGTCTATTCTCAGGCATGTAAACTTAGTTTCCAACTATCATAATTATAATGAAAAATGTTGGAGACAGTCGATTGCACAAATGGTGTGCAAACAGTGTCTATGTGTAAAAGAAATGGTGCGTTTTGGGCTTAGATGACACGGCGCGTTTTGGCTGTTATTCTGCCTCCATCGTCTTCTCCATTCTCCCGAAACTCATCTTTTCCATTCTCTTTCTCCATTCTCTCGCACCTCCTTCTCGCCCCCCATCTTTCTTCAAACATGTTCCCCCCTTATGATCTACTGGTTGCTCACAAGAAATATCTCCATTCAATTGTAGAGAAATCCCTCCTTGGAGAACATTCCCAAACCCTTTGCAAGTCACTCCTTTGGCTCTTTGATCTTATATTGTGGTTCCAAAGTCATACCGATCGATTATATGAAGGCATATATGCGAGCTAGAACCAAGGTATTCATCTTTTGTGATGCCCCCAAATTCCACGTACGTATACGTGGAAATCGAGACATCGGGATGATGACAACACGGGTCACTACCCTATCGTCAAGTGTCAAGTGTGTGTACATGCAACAAGTGTATCATAAAAATACGCAGCGGATAATAAAAGTCTTATAACTAAGTACCAGAATTTTTGTTTAATACAAACCTGTTTAAAACATACATAATAAAATATTACAAGTTTCAAAACCATAATACAAGACATAAAAACTAATAGAGATATTTTTTTTGACATAACAACTCCAAATCAAAACTCTAGCAAAGCCGCCTCCTCGGGCTCAGCCTCCTCCTTCTCCTCTTCAACATCTGCATCAAAATCTACGGTACCAAAATGGTACCGCAAGTAAGTAATGATCCAAACGCCACAAGATAAAAACATATTAAACTCAACAATATGCATGAAAGAATGCCAAATGTATATATACCATAAATCCATATTTTTCCACGCACGCCAAAAATCACATTTGGCCCCAAAAACACATTACCTTCCAACTCATGCCAAAAGTCTCATTTGGCCCAAATCCAACTCAATTCAATATCCAATTAATCCGAATGCGCCATGACCTCCCCTAGGGGTCATCTGCACACCCTGGCTCCCATCGTCACACCACGGGTAACGACCATGCGTGCAACTTCGTAAAGAGTGATGCTCAGTTCAGCGCCCTGCGCGTATGTAGTCAAGCATCCTCTAACCCTCACCAGCAAAGGGCCACGGAGTCGGTACGAGAGCGTTACCATTTCGCCCGTTCCCGTTGTCGCCCAGTGACAATCCAGGGAACGTCACTCGGTATATTGCTCTCCCGAGTGACCAGAGGAGCTCCACCGAGATAATACCTCATCTCGGCTTGGGGTCGTGATACACACGCACCCGAAAATCCATTTACACTGATAAAACCAGATTTTCTCAATTTAATACATGCACATGAATGCACCATATAATGCACACCTCAAGACACAATTTATCCAACAAATCACAATGTTAACAATAACCAAATAACTCCGTCTTCAAATCCATCCGACCCCCGACTCCTCGGACTCAGTCCGGAATAACCAACCAGCCAATGAATTTATTGTAAAAGCAATAATATATTTAAATCTAAAATATAGTTTAGAAAATACTTATTGCGCTATATGATAATTTTTGAAGGATCAAGGAGCTGTAAACGACGGAGAAAAAGTAAAGTAACAGTGTAAAATACACTGTGGCCGTGAGTTGTAAAATACCCACTTTCGAACGGAGACAAACCAAGACTTGAGATTGATAGGAAATGACCTAGAAGTGTTTATGAAACTAATAGAAGTGAGAGTTGACCGTTGGTAGCGGTGGAAATGGCGGTGGAAGCGAAAAAACGGCAAAATGGAGATGAGCTCGTGGGAGCTGTTTCGGCAACGGATCAGAGCTGGAAATGGGTGGTTTAGGATGAAAAGAGGTAGGTGATGAAGTGGTGAAGAGATGGTGGCCGGAGGTGAAACGACGACGGCGGAAAAGTATAAAAACTATGCGGCTTGGAGAAGCTCGTGGCGGCTAATGGTGGCTCGGATGGAGGTGAAATTTGATGGGGAGGTGCGCCGGCCGGATGAGAAGATTTATGGGTTGGTGGTGTTGGCCACGTTGCCGGCGAGCGACGGCACTGGGCGGTGGAACGAAACCGGCGATAGTGAGAGAGAGAGAGAGAGAGAGAGAGAGAGAGAGAGAGAGAGAGAGAGAGAGAGAGAGAGAGAGAGAGAGAGAGAGAGAGAGAGAGAGAGAGAGAGAGAGAGAGAGAGAGAGAGAGAGAGAAGAACGGGAAGGAAGAAAGGAAAAAAAAAGGAAAAAAAAAGAAAGAAAAAAGAAAGAAAAGAAAAGAGAAAGAAAAAGAAAAGATGGAAAAAAAATGAGGTCCAATCCTCACCTCTGGAGTCCAGAAACTGATCCGACGAAAATAATCTTAAAAGCTATAAAACGACTAAATTAATTTAAACACCACATCAAAATAAAAAATATAATAAATAACTAGTAAAAACAAATAACTAAATTTTAAATCTAAAAACAAACTAAAATAAATTATATAGCAATTTAAATTCAAAACGATAATTAATATTAAAAAAGCTCTACAAAACAAATATTACAACTAAATAAATATAATTAAAATACAATAAATTAAAATAAAAGAACTAATATTTTAATTAAATTAAAATACTTATTCAGTAAAAATATACTTAAAAACGGGGTATCACATCTTTCATTTAGAGTTTTCCTTTTCAAAAACCAAAAAAATCCACTACCATGGAAATCCCATTGGAAGGAAAAAAAAAAATCAATGTTGGAGATGATTGTATTTACAATTTTCCAAGAACTAGAGAAACCCATTACCATGAATGCCATCTGAAGGAAAAAAATGAAAGCTTGAATGCCAGAAAACCAGCGAAGCAAGATAAAATACAGTTAGATATCAAGTGCTAGTTTGAACATACCAATCTAAAATTTAAAATGAGAAACTCGTTTCTTTCTCAAACAGTAGATTTGCAATTGTCACAAAAATCCTCCGATGAAGTTTGGGAGAAAATGCTCTAGACAAAGGCTTTGAGTTTGGACGAAGGATCTGTGTGAGTTCTTCGATGAACTGTACATCTTTTTTTTTTTCTTTTTTCTTTTTTTTCTTTGTAATTCTAACGTGGCAACCACCTCTTCAGCTGACTGCATCCAAACTCCTTCACACGACTGTATGTAGAAGAACTGAATTATCGTACTATCGCAAAAAATACCCACTCAATTTAAAAAAAAAAAAAAGTAAATTAGAAATGTGCAAAAAAAAAACATACCCACTCAATTAGCAACGGCTTATTTCCATTGCAAAAAATAATTCTTTAATTAGCAACAACTTCTTTACGTTGCAAAAGATGCCCACTCTTCCAAAGTATCATTTTTTAATAGTGAAAATATTTCATCTCATTTTATCTCATCATTATAACTTTTTTAAATTCCAACACAAAATATAATAAACAATTCAACTTTCTAGATCTCAAAATAATAATTATATTAAAAAATAATATTCTAATAATATTTTATTCAACTTTCATCTAAAACCATCATATCTTATCTCACCATCTAAAAGGCACCTTAACAATCACTTTTGAACAAGACAAGCACTACATATATAAAGAATAGATCAGGCAAAAGGAGGAAGCAAAAAAAGAGTAAGGAATGAAATATCAGATTTAGCTATCCTCGGATGTATCCTCCCACTTACCTTAAATGTTTAGGGACTCGTTTGTCACACTGTCACGTCCTCAAGATTTTGGCTATTATAAATGTATGGACACAAACATAAATTTCCTTACATTAAAGGCTGGATCATAGTTGTCCACCAGGAATACCGAGCTTATGAAGTTTATAAAAAGCTAGATGGATTCATTTCAATTTCTATGTACAAGACAAGGGCATGATTTCAGTTTCACCAAATGTCCAAATGATTTTCCGTGGGTTGAAATTTCTTTTGTTAATAAAACATAAGGCTCCGTTGGAATTTCCCAATACAGTTCAAGAATATAATTATAGCAATAATAAAAAATAAAAAATAAACTACAGTGACACAGGCAGCAACATTTTTCCACACCCAAGCAGCCTTTGCTTCCAAGGTAATAAACTAGTAAGCCTATAAAATACAAGGGAGCAAGCAGCATACTCCATTTCTTCAAGTAACTGTTGCTTCTTCTAGTAGAGAATGGCTTTCAAGAATTCCAATAGTCTCATCCTTTGCACTGGAAAAAGAAGGTAGAACACAGCACAATTAACAATCATGGGCTTTGTGACACCAGTAGAATTTACATGAAAACAGACGTTCGAGTCAAGAATGCCTGCAACCATGCAAAAGACTATTGTTCTACTGTAACAATAGAGTCCATGTGTAGAACAAAAGAAATGAAGGGGCATTTCCTTTTCAACTTAATAATGAGCATAAGTCCATTACAAATCCAACATAAAAATATAGGCACTGAATGATTGCTTCACTGGTCAAAAGTGAATTCCAGAAATTCTTTAAACGTTTATTTTTGTTTTCCCATTTTTTTGAGCATAGGATGATATAGTCCTTATGTTTATTTTTTAATATATTATTATTGGCACCGGGTGTCAGGAATAGCATCCCGACTAATGCTGGGGTGCATAGGCACTCAGCAAGGAGTTTTCCGTAAGTGCACTTCAGGTAATTCAAGGGAAAAATCCCCCAATCCGATGGCCCTTAGAGATTGTTTGCACCCAAGGGGATTTGAACCTTAGACCCAGGGGGAGCATATCCCTAAGCCCAAGGCCTTTACCACTTGAGCCAACCCCTATGATATAGTCCTTATGTTTCAGTTCATACTGAAAAGCATCAAAGAAATAACAATCTACCATTTCCTTCTGAATATTTAAGAATGAAATTTTTGTTAGTATTCAGATCCTCTAACACATTTGAAATTAATAAATGCAATGTTTCATAATGCATTATGAAATTAATACATGCAATGTTTTCATAATGTGTTACTAAAAGGGATATATAACAGTATACTGCATCTAACACATTTGTTAGATGCATCTAACAGTATATATAACAGTATACTGCATATAACAGTATAAAAGGGAAATTTTCATTAGTATTCAGATCCTCTTAACACATTTGAAATTAATACATGCAATGTTTCATAAGGCGTTATGAAATTAATACATGCAATGTTTTCATAATGTGTTACTAAAAGGGATATATAACAGTATACTGCATCTACTAAGCAGGGCTTATCGTGATTTGTTTCACAACTTCTTCTCGGCCTGAATGACTCAAAACCAATAATTATCATACTCCTCTTTCCTCTGGCTCATCCATCTACAATATAAGGAAAGAAATTGACCAACTAGATGCTTACCTTCCAGGTCTAAGAATCTTAAACTTTCCTGGCCCGGTGAGGTCCACAATTGTTGAGCCTGCTCGACCAGATGGAAGCACACCACCATCATAAACAAGAGCACAGTGTTGCCACTGGTTCTCAAAATCTTTGATGCATACACTACTTGGTTGCCCACTTAAATTTGCACTTGTAAGGGCCAGCGCACTTCCTGAACCACGAGCAACAACCCTTATAAAGTTACAGTCAGGCACTCGGACTCCTATAGTATCCAATCCTGGGTTCAAAGACCTCTCAAGAATACTTGACTCTCCTGTAAGACATTCAACTATCTAATCTTAGACTATGGAATGATTCAACCATTAATTAATTGCACAGTACAAACAGAAGAAGTCTTCAGCACTACTATCTTTTCCTTTATACATGAAGCCACAGAAATCAGTTACAAACCTCGCCTTAGTATGACAGTGACAGGACCTGGCAGGAGAGAATCAAGCAAGCGATGAGGCAAATGGTCAGTGATAGCAAATCGCTTTATATCTGATACATCCCCAACACATATTGCAAGAGGGCTAGTGTGTTTGCGTCCTTTAATCTCGTAAATCCTATTAACTGCTTGCAAAGAACTGCATACCGCATAAAAAGAAAACATGACAATTATATTCTAAATAAAGCAGGTAAGAGTTAAAAGTGGCCTGTTTCCAAAATTGTGCTCTGGAAATGAACAAATTAAGTCAAGGCCTTCCAATCATTCTTCATCATCTTTGAGGCAAACTATGAAATGCAGAGAAATAGGATCATAGATGACTAAAATACTATCCAAATGGTAACGTTTGAGATGAGAGTTAAAATTCTTCTGGTACTGAGATACAATGCCTGCCAGGGGAAGGAAGGAAGGTGGGGCTTCCTGGAACAAACCGTGAAAGCAATCTTCATGTACAGGTCTTTGCTGACAACCTACAGGATCCACCCATTAAGGTTGTACTAAACTCCCCGTAACCGCATAGATTTTCAGTAAGAGAAATTCTATTCAATAACATCAAAAGGTTGCCAATTATTCGTCCGACTCCTCCCAGAAGAAACACAGGGTAAAGTCTTTTTTTTTTTTTTTTTTTCCAACAATCCACTTCATTCTTGAGAAAAACGTCAACACTGCCAATCTTTACCTCGTAAACCAAGGAAGTTCGATGCATAATGGTCCAAGGATTTTAAACATACAAGTGATGGGCAATCTAAAGAACCCGTTGGAATGGCATACCAAGCATCACAAGCGAATCCGTAGAGTGTATCCGTGGGCACAGCAATAACCTTCCCAGCTTTAAGAGCTTCCATTGCCTCCTCAGCATACTCTTCCGTGGCAGGGCGAACCACCCCCAACGTATTTTCAATACCCACATCGCACTTCTCCATGCTCTGAGCCATTTTATTCGAAACACCCAAAGTCAACATCCGGTTCTGGTGCAAAAATGACACAAACCCAAGCTTGGGCACACCTGAAAAACATTGCAAAAGCTCAATATTGGTTCCTTTGCAGCTTTTCTTTTCTTTTCAATAAAATTCCACCCGCAGCTTTCTCAGCAACCAGAGTGAATATCAAGAGAGAAGAAGGGACTGACGTGTGGATGCGGTTAATGATATGAGAGATCACCTCGGAGATAGAGGAAAGGAAGGGCACGTGCGCTGAGAAGAGGCAGCCTCTGTGT
Organism: Carya illinoinensis; assembly: GCF_018687715.1. Taxonomy (NCBI): domain Eukaryota; kingdom Viridiplantae; phylum Streptophyta; class Magnoliopsida; order Fagales; family Juglandaceae; genus Carya; species Carya illinoinensis. The sequence continues at coordinate 14,406,656 of NC_056764.1, read as the reverse complement.
TGCAGTCGCTACCCCTGTTGGAAGAATCATCCTATTCCATTGGAACTGGACAGTCCGCTTTGTACTATTTTAAGTTTGGATTCGGACTAATGATCGTTTTACTGACTCCTAATAAATAAAAGTAATTTGAGGTATAATTGTAAAGTTCATAAATGTCATATAATTATTTAAAAAAAATAAAATATCTTATTAAAAAAGTGAATCTCATATTTTATTTATTTTTTTCAAAATACATAATTTACAAATGCAAATATATTTTCTCAATAATCTTAAAAGACAAATATTTTAGTCACGAAAGATCTCAAAAAAAAAAAAAACACACAAATTGATATGATTTAAGCTCATTTGGATTCAAATAGTGTTTCATCCCATCTCATCATTAAAATTTTTTCAAATTTCTACATAAAATATAAAAAATAGTTGAATTATTTTAAATCACAATTCAATTTTTTTAAATCACAATTCAACTTTTTCAAATCACAAAATAATAATAATATTAAAAAATAATATTCTAATAATATTTTATTCAACTTCAACTTTAATCTAAAACCATCTTATCTTATCTCAGAATCTAAATATAATATGTTAAATTATAAATCTATTTTTATTATAAAATATATATAATGTACTATATTAAATCACGTTAATTTATAAATTTACTTTTATTAAATATCTTTGTCACCGTAGCATTTCTCATTTTAAAAATATAACAAGAAAGGAGTTCTATATAAGGGTTTAACATGCAAGTAAATTCATGATTAAATTGTCAAAATTTATTTATTTTTTCTCTGTTTTTGCCATTAATGCTACTGCAAATTTTCTAGAGTTACAAATAAAATCATGATAAAAAAATGTAAATAATTTTTTTTTTCCTGAAAATTAAATCATATTTATACGAACATAAGGTTAATAATTCAATTTTTTTTTTATAAATTATCTATCTATTTAATCTGAAAGGTATAATCTATTAATCTTAATAATAATTAATAATCTTTTTATATATTGATAACATATGTATTTAATTTGAAAGTTATAATCTTAATAATAATTAAAAAGTTATCAAAATAATTGTAAGAGTATTGGCAATAGTCTAGCCAAAGTCAAAGTTTAAATTTGCCTAAAAATATATGTTTTGGCTTTTGCTTTTTGTCATTCAAGATATAACCTCACGTTAGATTATCAATCATTAGCCAAAATAATAATAAATGTTACTTTTTTAATACTAATATTTTTTTTTATACATTTTTTCTTTAAATTTTATAATTATACTAACCATATGTTAATTAATAATTTAATCTTTAATTAAATTATTTTTTGACAACTATTTTTTTCCAACATAATTATCCAACAAACACATTTTACCAACCCTTCTTCAACCCCATAATCTCATCTACAATTTTTTAAACTAACAAACACATTTTGCCAATATTTCTTTTACCTAACAAGCACATCTACAATTATTGAAACTAACAAACACATTTTGTCAACCCTACTTCTCTACCCAACAATCACTTATACAATTTTAAAAACAAACAAACATATTTTGACAACCGTTCTTTTACCTAACAATCACATATATAATTCTTAAAACCAACAAACACATTTGGTTAATCATTCTTTGTAATAACTCTGCCCAATATTTCTAAGGTCGAAATATAGATAACGACATCAACTTACTCGATCAATCTTCTGTTTTTGCTACATTGGCCGAAGGTCATACTCCTCCATGCAACTACTCAATTAATGGTCACGAATATACAATAAGTTATTATGATATATATCCTTCTTGGGCAACATTAATGAAAACAATTCCTGCTCCACAAGGAAAAAAAAATATTTTACTACTTGCCAGGAGTATGCAATGAAAGATGTGGAGCGTGCATTCGGATTACTCCAACATAGATTTGCAATTATGTGTGGACCTGTTAGGTATTTCCAACCTAAAGTTTTAAAAGACATTATGTACACATGCATTATCTTGCACAATATAATCGTTGAAAACAAGTCTAATCTATATTGTGCAAGATAATGCATGCATACTTAATGTCTTGTGAATGTATGACATTGAGGATTATGCTGACGTGAAGCAGATGCTCCCTCGGTAGCCCTTCGTTCTACCGCCATTGCTTCAATCATATTAAACTTATGATTAGAATAATCATCATATACAATATGACCAGTACTTCAAGAGGGATACATAGCAAACTAAGGGAAGATAATTTGAAGAAGAAATATTGGTTTTTGATAAGTGGGAAGTAGTTAAAGGTTGATCTATTTATAGGACTTAATATGAGACAATTAGCTACAACTAAAAAAGTTGACAGAAGAAGAAAGGTTGGCAAAATGTGTTTGTTGGTTTGAAAAATTGTAGATGTGATTGTTGGGTTGAAGAATTGTTGGCAAAATATGTTTGTTGGTTTTTTAAAATTATAGATGTGATTGTTGGTAGAGAAGAAGGGTTGGCAAAATGTGTTTGTTGGATAATTAGGTTGGAAAAAATAGTTGTAAAATAATAATTTAATTAAAAATTAAATTATTAATTAACTTATGGTTAGTATAATTACAAAATTTTAAAAATAATTATAAAAAATTATTATTAAAAAAAGTAATATTTTATTATTATTTTGGCTAACAGATAAATAATCCAATATATTGAATTACAAAGGAAAAGACCAAAATATGTAGTTTTAGGCAAATTTTAGCTTTGGCTTTGGTTAAACCATTGCCAATGCTGTCATAGTCTTATTTAAAGGACTTTAGCCAGTCCAATACCGCTGATTTAATAAAAAACAAGCCATATTTTTTGTTTCGCTGGCATTTAGCTAGTTCAATGATAGTGCTCTAACATGTTAAGATTTAGCCATCTACGTTATGTTACACATCGTTCCAAACATCTTACATTATATTATTTGATTTAAAAGATAAATTTTAAATTTGAATTTTACAAATCAAGTCTTACCATTTAAGTTATGTAAATTATGTATTTTACATACCAACTTGATAATAGAATAACTCAAATTGTATATACACTCACTAAGGTGCCTTGTCAGCCAAACTATGTAACGCTTTGAATAGTCATCTTTACAATTAATTGTTATTAAAAACTTATTGACAGTTGGATTATTTATGATAGTTAAAAGTAGTTAATTATAGGTTAGGATTTTATATACAATTAATCAAGACCATAAGATTGCACTTATAAATAATGGTCAATTAATCTTGATCGTTAATTTGTGGTGTTATTTAATTTGAACATTATACTGATTAATTAATTAATAACCGTTGAATCAGCCATTTTAGATACGGTGATTCAGATCTAGCCACTTGACTGGATCTGAATGGTTGTGTTGAAGAAATCAATGAAGGAGAATGTGTTTTGTACTACAAAATCTTCCGTGCTACAAAGTGGAGAATACCTGTGTTATAGCCGTTTGGCAGGAAAGAAAAAAAGAGTTGTTCACAAATAATTCAAATGCTAGTAATTTTACATACTAGCACTGTCCTTTCACTTTTGGATCGTCTATTATTTTTTTAAAAACTAAATTCAAAGGTTGATGAACAATGTCATCTCGTTATAGTAGGATAAGAAGGTGAGTGACTGTCTCACTCTTTCGTTGAAGGAAGGTGAGTATTTGTACTCTCTCTTTGAGAAGGTGGAGCGTGCTAGTACCTCTCTTTTTCGAAAGAGAGATCATTTCAGTTCTGTTTTTTAACAGAGTGCTTTCTTAAGTTAAGACAATGTCTTCTATAAAGAAATTTATGGGTGGGAGAGCCATTCACAGATGAGTAGTTTGGCTAGTAATCTGAATTTTTTTCTGTATTGAATCTATTGATTAGTAACAGTTGTAATTTCGGTTTCATTGAATGGAATGAAGTCTATTTCAAAAAATAAAAATAAAACATTCACATTCAATTTGGGGGATAGATTTTAATAGGGGTGAAAACAGACTAGTGCGGGATGTCCATCATTTTTCCTGGACTGAACATCCATAGTGACTTGACCGGTCTAATCCGATTGATCCATTCGGTCCAACCTAATTATTTATTTATTTATTTTTCTTTTTTTTTGAAAAAATTGATTAAAAAATTATTTAAAATGCTAAATTAAAATTAAGTGACTTATTAATGTGGATTATGTAACTAACTCAATAAAAAAATATTTTATATGATCAATGATAATAAATTAAATGAAAATTACATTATTAATTTATATAATTACTATATAATTAGTTAATTTATATTATATATTAGTTAATTGATATAATATTAATTTGTTAATAACATATTTAAAATTTTATATTGTTAATAGTGATAGGTTAGATGAAAATTACATCATAAATTATATAATTATTATATAAATAATATATATAATATATTTTTTATTTTTAGTTTTCATTTGGTCTAATTCGGTTTGGTCTGGGGTGAAAAAACTCTAGACTAGAACTAGACCAAAACTTTTCGATCTTCTAAAAAATGGACCGAGACGGACCGGTCCAGTCCAGACCGACCATTACTCAGCCTTAGATTTTAGAGACAACAATTACAAGGGACCTCAATGCATTCAAATTACAAACACAAAATCTTGAAAATACAGACACTGAAAACGACAAGAATCTGTATATGTATAAATATATATATATATATATATATATATGGACAGCATAATGCGTTTTGCATTAATTCTATTGCCATCAGAAGCCTGTACAAAACAAGTCTCTGTCTTGAAACTTGATCACATAAAAATGCATATATGATGCCGTTAGAGATGTATTACAAAATAGATCACATAGCCTGTCTCATATCTAACAAAATTAGCTTAGCGCCTTTTCAGCTAGCTAAACCATGCAATATTGACCACCTGTGGGATACCATTTCAGACCCCGCTAAAGGTTTCTGGATTTCCCACTTCGGTTTGGTGGTGGCGTTCAGGAGGGCCTATCCGTGGTGAATTTAACGATCTAGGAAATTGACTTCGTCTAGTCATCACTTGTGAACCATGATAATGCTCTGACCGAGCTCGCAACCTTCTTCTCCATCTCAAAAATTCAACAAGAATAGAGCTTCCACTCATTGCAACACCGATCCCAGCAAATGTTGCTAGCAGAATTGACAAAACTGCTTGCAAATGAACCTGTAATCCACAAATACATATTCAATATAAATTTCCATTAGCATAGTCATACTTGGAAAGAGTCTCCTATTGCAGGTGTCCAAATCGTATCCCATAACCAAACTATTGTGCCATGTCAAAGTCAAGGGATGCTTAAGTTAGTTTTATGCCAAAACTAGAGTAAAAAAAGCATCATAATCTGAAGGATCTAGCATCCATTTTTTTATCTGTGGCAAAGGCTCCTATGGGATCTGAAGATGCAGAGACCAAACAGAGCCATGGCCAATTCAAATAACTGGTGATAGACACTATTTACTCATATATATATATATATATAATACAAATAGAGGGAAAAAGCTTAATATTTGCCTGCCTAAATCTGGATATGATATTGATCTTGGGATCATGAACAAGGTTCCATCCAGAAGAATTGAGTATATACATGTTTAAAGGTTCAAAGGAGGTCAGATAAAGCCAGCCTACTTGTCAGCTAAACTTGGTTTCGGATTCATTCTAAGCAGATACAGGGAAATAACAAATAGAGATCATAGTTATATATATAAAAAAGGAACAAATAGAAATCATACATGAACCAGATCTTCACTTTGGTCCAACCGATTTTGTGATGGTTTAAAGTTTTTGTGATGGTTTAAACATGGTACATGAACCAGGATGGTCCAAAAATACATGGGATCGCACCTCCCACTCATGGAACACCAAACCCTCACAAAATTTCTAAGCTTATTAAGCTCTTTGGTAGTTTCACCGCAGCTAAGCAAGCAACAAACAAAATATTAAGTAGAAAGTCTCTTACCAAGGAGTAAAATATATGTGCAAAGAGAACCAACAGAGCAAACTGAATTGATGCATAAACCCAAACAAATCTTCTCCTCACTGAAGACACAGGTTCAAAAGGTGAGGGTCAGTAAAATCATATGAAACATACAATGTATAAAATAGGAGATTCTCTGACCCTTAAAAACTCTTTTGTTCAACATAATATCGTAAATGAATATCATTCATGGTCATAATTGCATCAACATATACCAAGACTTTTTACACTTTACCAAACTTTGATGTTTGATATTTGAATTATCGACCATGATTGCCTTGTCTGCAGTCATTAATCTGGTTTTTAAATGTAGAACTGTCCACACATCAAACATGCAGTAAATAGTTTGCCAACATACCCATGGTTGACGAGGTCATGGATGAGAGTAGACCCAGCACACAAGAAAATGGAAGAGATATGGCAATTGCACCAGTACCCATATTCCCAACCTGCAAACAAATAGAGATATCACCAAGGCATTTCTTGGACTTGCTCACAAAAAAGGGGTTTTTTAGCAGAACTGGATGTGGAACTGCTAATCTTACCAGTAGCTGTTCAAGGAAACAAAAGTAGGCAAGCATGCTGATAATGACGAGCACTGGAACCTCCTGCCAAACCCTAAATGAATGTAAACAAATAAAATTTAATGCATGACCATTTTCATTACAAAGCTTATAATAAAACACGATAAACTTGGATATACCACGAGGAACAATTAGATCTCATTTTCCTAATAGATTGGTTCTTCATTGGATTTAAGGAAAAAGTCATACTATGTGTGAAATTGTTGTTGAATTAGGTGCTAGGCCCCAAAGTCCTGATACCAATTCTGTTCATATGGAAGTGGCAGCAGCAGCCACGGTGGAAGGTGAGGCAAAATTTGTTATTTTAGGGGGCATAGAACAGGAGGATGGTTGGTCAGGCCAAACTGTAACCATAGACTGCAGCAAAGAAACAAGAGAACTAAATGAGGAACCACTACGGTGGTGAGACACTATAATAAACACTATTTCAACCATGTCATACCGATCTCAGAGTGGTATAATACTAGTAGCACTAACCAAAATTGGCATATACAATAACAGTACTGTAGTTTTGTTTTGCTCAATTCAGATGTCTTTCATAACAGCATTGAATGAAGGTCTTCCTGCATGACATCATTTCCAACTTTGTAATTGAGGTGGGAAAGCAAATTAAGTCCAGCCAATCCTCCAAGAGTATGCAGTTCTTTAGGTGAGGAGGATCCAGAGAAGGGCATCCACTGAGAGTAAATTCATCCACTATTTTGAGCTGAATTTTTGGTTGCATGGTTCTCATAGAGGATGTTTTAAAAGAATATTTAGGGTACCAATTGAACAACTGCATAAGATGTCCCGAGTCCAACAATATTGGCAAAATTTTCATAGGTGAGCAAAGAGGACAGCTAACTGATGACTCTATCTTGTGTTAATAATGAAATAATTTGCAGGTCAAATGAATTGTAGGGACAAGAATCTTATACATGCTTGTCTCATATAACTATTATCAGTAGCCAAGGCATGAGCCATTAATATAGGTTTTAGCTTTATACAGCTGGGCAATCAAGGTTGGCATAGAATAGTATGAATGCAGCGGAGGAATCAAGATTTCCATAGAAGAAAATCAAGATGAGGCATAGGACAGTCCAAAAGGTGCTCTGAGAGATCTGAGAAGAATGGGACATAATGGAAACAGACCAAGGATGTTTTTAAATTTATTAGAGCTCAACACTCAGCTAGCATCCCAGATTTCCGACCAATATGGGTTGGTGTGTCTGTAATGTTCCTTATTTTCTCTATATCTCCTAAAACTTCTTGGCATTGGAAATCAAATGGTGCACAGTGACATTTCTCAGGCATTAAATTATGTTCACTTGCCTGTATCCCTGAACATCAGCAAGTACTCTATTTCCTCCAGTGTTTCGAGTTCGAATACTTTGAATGCGTAACAGAGTGACAGGTAAATTCTTAACCTCTTGCTTGCACACGTCACAGGTCTTGTTGCCCTTGATGCTGAACCATTTTACTGCACATTCTTGGTGGGCCAGAGCAAGTTCACCCTTGCAGCTGCATTCCATCTTGAGGGTCTCACCACCTTCACACAGTTCAACCAAACAAATCCTACAAACAGCCTCTTCTTCCGGTATGTCTTCACCATCATGATCATTATTATCTGAACCATGAAATTGCCATAAGACATATGCTGATAAATGCAATTAATAGATTTCTTAAATGTAGATAATAGAATTTAGAATAATAAATTCAGTTCAGAAGCCATTGAATAAGAAGAAAGCACTTCTCTTCACCGCTTGTGAATTAACAACATTGCTACATATAGACCATACATTGAAAGTGCTAGTGACATTCAACAAATAACGCTTTGTTTTTTTTAAGAACACGACCCACTTTGGTCTGCAATCTAGTGACCAACCCACAAAATATAAAATTCAATTAGTTTTTGATATTCATGAACACAACATGATAGCATAGAGTCGTTAATGCAACAGAGTTACCAGCATCACTGGTGGGAGATGCATTTAACAATAAATCCCCTTCCTTCACTCGAGGTGTAGAAGGAATTACACGAAAAAACGAATCCATCCTCCTTAGGCTTCTTTCTTTGTTGTTGACAGGGACTGAAAGGGAACGAGATATCTGCAGCCGGGGTCCTTTTCTCTGCAAATGGGAATATTAGTAATGCATGCTCAGAACCTCATATTATATGACTGGTGTTAAAACTTGCCAAAAGTAAGAAACATATATGTTTGAAAATTAAAGGTAGAGTTACTCAAAGTTTACTCTCTTTTTTTTACCTATAAGAAAAATATAACTTCCAATGTCCTTGACTAATTTTTCTGATGCCTACTCAGGACAAATCTACATACTGAAAATATTCTGCTCTAAATTGATTTCCTTGCACCTAATCATCACAAATGAAAGATTTACAGTAACAAGTCCAGAGAAGCTCTACCCTTGTGTTACCACCATGTATTGTTTTATAGATGAGGTCAATCAACTGGTTAAACATTTTTAGTACACTAATCACAAAAACTTACACTTGAACTCAGTGGTCCACCAATGCTTCCAGAATGTGCAGATTCTGGGTTTGAATGTGCAACTGGAGTTACCGGAAGTGATGATGTTCTCTTCATCCTAGGAGTGAATATCTTTGTAAGTGAATATGACCTTGAGATTGAAGGCTTTTCTTGTGGCCCTGTAGATGAAGCTTCAGAAACTAGGTTGGAGGCCTTTTCAATATCTGAGGAATTTCGATAAATGAAACTTAATTTTGGTAAAAGGCTTCTTATGGATGTTCTGCCCCTAGATGGGGAGGGCCCAGGAGATGCAGTAACTCTTTCGTCAATAGAATCAGGTGTGAGGAGAAAATTTACTCTCTTGGGAGTGGGAGTTGGTGTTGAGGGCATCTTTATTCCAACAGCATCCTGAGAGGACTCTCCTGCTGTTCTGGAGGGTATCTCTAGGAAGAGATTTTGCCGTTTCCAGTGGTGATCATGTTGTTTTTCTTCAGTTATTCCCATTGAGTCTTCCACCTGAAGTGGGACAAGAAGATTTAGGTAAATATTCAAAACAACTTCAATCAATGGTTTCTTGCTCTTAACAACCTAAATATGCAGCCAAAAAAACTTTGCAGGATATTTTAGGCTGTTTGTCTTTAAACTCTTTATGCGGGACTGCAGTTAACATGCTGATTTCACCACACTCACTTTCCTAACTACACTCAAAGCTTTAGAAGACAATCAATTTAAGAACGTGACAAAAATTGTACAAGTCCATTCTTAATCCCAATTAAATTGGGATCAGCAATTGATTATCATCAATTCCTAGAGATTGGCCACACGTACTCCTTTTCATCATTCAATCTTCTCTAAAAGCATACTCCCACTTGCCTTCATATTCCATATATCTCTCCAATATTCTACCCATGTTATTTTAGGTCTCCCTCTACCTCATTTTTTCCATCATCTTCAATCTAATCACCCTTTCTCATCAACGTATTAATCAGTCTCCACTGCATAAGACAAAATGACAAGCCTAGTTTAAGCAACTTTCCCTCATGCAGCCCACCCTCTACCTATTGATTACAATCAATACGCTTCAAACTCCTTGGAAGCACAAAAGAGAAAAAGAAAAAGTGATCAACTTTCCAATGAACAGATATTTGAACAACAGGTCACCCTGCATATAGATTGAAATTAATGAATTTCCAGAGGTTGGCCAGCACCAGAGGTCCGGAATGCATTCTGTCATCATCAGAAATAGCAACGCATTCACGGCACAAGATAGCTTTTTCCGGTAGACATTACATGGTCCATGGCGTAATACATCTTTGCATTATTTAACTCACTAACCTCATCATATCAACTAGGCAGAACCACGAAAACATCAACTGGCATGTGAAATTACTTAATAGAATTTTGTTAATACATTTTAAACTATATCAATATAGAGTCATTTACTAGCAGGTAAAGGTCAAGAAATCTTGCCCATAAAATTAAAAGAAGAAAAGAAGAAAAAGTCAAGAGACCACTTTTTCAAACCAACTCCTGCAACTCCTGAACACTACATAGCGTTCCGATAGCTGATATCCTGTGTACTTGTCCAAATTTTCTTGAATCAGATATAATTTGTCTACCATTGAGTACTGTGCCCCACTCATTGCTGAGTTTTATAGCCATTAAACTTCTATTGATTTTTAATCTTGTGCCTATACAAACGATAAAAATTTGTAGTCTGTAGGCATCGTATATTGAATTTTCAATCTCTCACCACCCAGTCGATGTATGTTTTCTCCGTTGAACTTGCTAATCTGGAGCAGGATTTCATTTTTTCAGACATGGGATCCGTCCAGAAAATATGTTTATCGCCTGAGTAATGAAATCAGTGGAAACTTTTGTAGTGTTTAGACAAATATAATAGCGATCAGACGCCCCTCTTAAGCTCATTTCCATCTCTACACTCGATTGAATTGATACTAGTACTTCACATATACGGTAGTTGGCAACCAAAAATATAACAACACTAAAGATAAATAACATAGCCCTTTAGCAGGAAATAATATCACCCAGAAAACAAAAACAGTTGAATTGGAAAAAGAAAATCAAACGAGAACAGGAAAAAAAAGATATGTATAGAATCAGAACTAGGAGGCCACCAATCATAACATTCGTCCAAACCTTTAAACTATGGCGCATACCTGATGAGATTAGCATTGAAAGTCATATGAAAGAACAACTTTAAAGAAATATTGGGGAGGGGAGATTTGAAAGAAATGCAAACAAATAAAAAGCAGAGCAGAAAAGCAGCAAGGAAGCACAAAGTACCATCTGAATTGGGACAACAATTGGTCTATCGCATGAACTCACATCATGCCCCTGATCGCTCCCAGGCTTCTCCTCGGTTCCCATTTTCTCATAACAAAAACCCACGACCGATTGCCCAGCAAACCACCGAACCAAAGAAATTTGAACTCCTATGCCAACAAAGGCCTATCCAACGCAAGCCACACTCGCTGAAGTTTTATACGACAGAGGGACAGGGAGGAGAGTAAATACTCATTCCTTGAGATGTGAGGAAGGGAAGGAGAGCAAGGGGGAAGACGTTTTCACATTTATGATGGGAAAAGGTGGTGGGAAGGCTGGCCTACTTCCTTACTGCAACTCCCACTCCCAAGACACCAGTGCACGCGGACTCGTTTGCATTTTGGCTGAATCACGTTAAACGCGCCCCCTTCGTGACCGGTTGACATATCTTTCCAGATTTCGTGTCATTTTATCTCATCCCTATCCCAAATTCTCACCACAAAACAAACTCCTCAAACAAGTTGGGTGGTAGGTTTCGGAGCTTTCATCCCTGCTGCAAAACTTGAAAAAAAAAAAAAAACACACTTTTTACCATTTGGAGTAACTTTCAAATGACACCCAACACACAAAACTAGCTAGAAAATGGTGGCATTGGTGATGGTGCTGGCTTTTGGTGGGCAAAAGTATCATATTTGGCTTGATGTCAATATCTTATCGTGATGTTAAACATCATGACACCTTGAACAAATTCTATTGAAATCCAAAGTTATATTCATTTAATATTGCATATTCACTTATATTTATGTATTAGGCTTTCCTCAAAGGTTTGATTAAAAAAAATAACCTTGAAGCTTCCACCAAACGAGCATTGACCAATAAAATAGTGTGAAGTACAACAGGTTGATGGTTGGTTGGTTGTTTTATTAAATGACAAGAGACAATGTAACATTAAGATTCACGCATGCAGCCCGCAACATGTTTACAAGTGACACGATATATGATAAGGAAGTTGTTTTTTTAACCAAAAATCTTTCTTTATTTCAGTTTTTTTTTCTTTTCAGTTCATTTTCTTGGTACAGCTAAAAGAGTAATAGATTATAATGAAACAGAAAGATATAACCAAATGCCATGAAATGGCATACTGACATACTTTCATGTCAAATCGACATATATTTGAATTGTCTGCGATTTCTTGTTCAAATTGTTTGCAATTCGAGAAGGAGTTGGAATCTATATGTATGTATGAGAAATCAGGAAAGAACAAGGAAAAAACATTAGTTTAGTGTGACCACATTTTACACAGTAAATATGTAACTAATGAACCGTTAAACACTCCTTTTATTAGTAACAACTCCAATGAACAGCATACTTTGTCGTGAGTTAACAAATCTGGATAGTGGATGTTAGTCCAGAAGCCTTAAAAAAGAACTCTTTATTGAAGAAAAGGCAGTATTCCTTTTTGTGGGGCCAACAAATAGGACTGTTGGTTTGAATTTCAAGAAAAAAGCTGAAGTTTCGTTTGTCCGGTATTTTCTTTTCCTTTCATTAAAAAAGAGGTCGAGATTCGATAAAGCAAGATCTTGATGGTCGAGGAGGATTGATTTTTTTTTGTTTTTTTGTTTTTAATTGGGCTTTCTTCAAATTTTAATTTTGGCTATTCATCAGTTGTTAAAGGGTCTTAAAGAATGCTTGATATCGTCTTTAACAGTCTTTTTCTACTTTTCCAAAAGATGGCCTGCAACCTTTGGTTTGGTGATCAGGCGGGAAACCCATCAACCTTGCTTCCAATCTCGGATCGCTTGCACGATTAAGATAGACCATCAAGAAATTAAAGATTATAATATCAATTGCCACCATTTTGATGGGTTGCATTTGCAAAATAGTGATACTCTTAGATCAAGTAATTTGTCATTAATTTTCATGATTTTCGCCAGAAACAATTCTAAATACAAGTCAAGATTGCAGTATATCAGGCAGTTTAATTCCAAAGAGATGTTATGTACAATCATCGTTATGATGGCAGAGATCTCAAGATAAAAACAATCCCACAAACCCAATTTTTGAACGGTGAAATAAAAAGAATAAAAGCTATTATTTTATCTTCTCATGGTGGCGGACTGACTACAAGTTGTCAGTGTATGAGCCTAGGAATACCTTCAATGATTTGCAAAGAGAGTGGGATTATTGATATCCCCATAAAGATAATCAAAACTCATAGTGGGATAGAATGTATTTCTTTGGATGAACCCCACAAAGTGGCTGTGAGTGGGGTCCCTCCGATGATATCAAAGCAGCAACTGCTAAACATGCCAGTGGGTTTGCTGTTGTCTTTCGTTCTTTTTTACTGTTCAGCAATCACTTAGGCCTCAAAAGTCAAAGAGTCTCCCACAAGCTAACATTGGCAATGTCAATTTATCAAATCCGCATTGAGATTTCAAAATATAAAGTATGTATTTAATAAGAGAAGAAAGACTTGACAGATTATCCTACAATTCATTTTACACAAAGTTAATATGATAACGTTACTTTATTAAACTAATAATGCTAAAGTCACAAGATATACATGAAAAGAAAACAGTGGACGTAAACAATGATATTATTCACATGAACAGTGCAAAACAATATTCTTATTAAAAAGATTATTATTATTATTTTAGATTTTGAATTTTTCATATGATTTGAACTTCAAGTTTTGTGTAATCGTTTTTCATTTTATACAGATTATAAAAGAGGCTATAAAAAAGGTTTGGGCATGTATTATTAATAACTAATGATTAAGAACTGTTTACTTATCAAGAGTGGCCCAGACAGAGGGAGTGCGGTGATTTAAAGAAAAAAAGAAAGAAAAAAGAAGATACTGAGAAAAAGCAAGGTGAAGATAGAAAGCAGAGCCTGAAAGGGAGAGTTGGGCTAATTGTATTAGGGCAGTTGGTAAGGGTTAGGCATGGAGATTTTCATGGAAAACCAGAACTGCAGCTCAAAATTAATTATGCCGATGCCATACCATACCAACTTTTCATGTTTGAAAACTTGTGTCTCTTCCCTGGGTAGACAGTGACCTCGAGAGGTGCACTTCACCAATTTCCATCCATTTATTATTGAAAAATTTTATGTGTAGTTATTTTTACAAATTTTTTTATGCACTCCAATGATATGATTGGTTATGTATTAAAAAAAAATTAATCCAGCCAATCATATCAGTGGAGTGTGCAGGAAATGCACAAAAATGACTGTATGTAGCATTACTCTTTATTATTTACTTCACTTTCCTGCCACTATCTCCCTCCTCTATCATTGGAATGGCAACTCTATTTTTTTTTCAGCTCCAAGGCAGGATATTTCTATTAATAAATTATTATTATTTTTTTAATTAGTTGTTGTTTAGCCTTCTTCGAGTGGCCTGACCCGACTCTCGCTCGTATCCTATCAGCCACCCGCTATGCGTGATTAGAGAACTACTCTCCTATCAGCCACCTGCTATGAGTGATTAGAGAACTACTCTCCTAATGGAGTGGTTTTCCGATCACTCGACATGTAAAGGCAGATGTCAATCTTTTAGAAAAGTGAGTTGAGAAAGAAGAGTATCCCTCTCTTCCACTCTTTCCCAAACAAGGAAGGGTGGCTGTCTGATTACAATTTAAGGGTGGGTAGCAGGGGCAGGCCCCCATCCGCCCTGCTCCTGCATGGGTGGATGGGCTACTCCACACCGCCCCCGCCCCTCCATGAAATACTCTAAATTAATACAAATCTCATCAAACTCAATTTTATTTTTTTAAAAAAAAGGCAAAAGCCCAATGGCTGTAGTTGTAATTTAACTTATGTTCTTTAAGCCAAAAACTTACTTTAAAGAACTAAAACCAAAGTACCATTTTTATATTAGGTTTTCCAGTTTTTTTCATTCATTTAAATGAACATTGTATGAAAATAAATAACATGAATATTTGTGTTGCGAGTAATATTTTATACAATTTTAAAATAGACAAACAGCACATTTCCTCTAAAAAAAAAGTATAATTCATTATTAAAATTTTTTTATATAAATATAATATATTTTTTTATTTTTTTAAAGGAGTACGTGAAATTTAAATACTTTAAGGTTTTGTTTAATTATACAGATGAAATAAGATAAAAACTAAAAGTTAAATAATATTTTTAAAATATTATTTATTATATTTTATGTGAAAATTTAATAAAATTATAATAATTAAATAAAATTAAATAAGATATAACAAAACGAGGCATAAATGTATATAAATGATTTTCCTTAGCAGCATGTATCACGAAATCCATCTAATGCTCATAAATGATGACGCGGGGATACATTATATCTAATAATAGCACGAAGTCAGACATTCTCCACTAAAGTTGGTGTCTTTCTGCGTAATCCCACCATTTATGTTTTCGTATTAGAAAAATTTTCTTACAAATAGAGTTTGTGTACTAATTTACATACTGATATTAATATATAAGACATATATTTGAAATGATGTGAATTGAAAACGAAAATGATTTTTGTAAGAGACGAGATTTTCTTCTTCTCTCAAAAATTTTTTTATATATTTTTTTTAAATAAAAAAGATTATCAGTACATGAATTAGTACACTAACTTGCTTGTACCTACGAAGACTCAGGATAACTATATAGTTTTAATTAGGCCCGCAACCCGATCAGCTCAAGCTGGGTTTGGGATCGACCCGACCCGAACACCTTCTTCCAGAATCGATCCAACCCGAATAAAACAAAATCAGGTCGAACCCGTATGACCCGACCTTTGCCTAAAAACAACAAAAGCTTTGCAGAGTCTCCTCGTCTGCAAAAGCCATTTTCAAAGAAAAAGCATTACAAGAGCTCTTCATTTGTTTCACATTTTGACCATTTGGATGCTAATTAGAGCACCCAACAATAATCACACTACAACCAGATAGGGGAAAACTAGAGCACCGTCATTGCATGATTTAAAGGAAAATCACACATTTCAGATAATTAAAAAAGACCCAAGGAAAAAAAAAAATGAAAAGAGAAGTTTTGCAGCAGTTCTCATCGTCTCCTCGTCCCAATTTCAACCTCGTGACACGTTGGTGACGCCCAGTGATGTCGCCAGTGTGACATCCTCAAATTTCGTTTAGGATCAGACGGACATTTGAAGCGTCGAGACATGCAACACAAGGTTACCTGCCCCCGTTCATGACATATAAGATGCAATGTTCCTAACATGTATCTAACATTATGCAATATTCGCAGCGGGTAATTTTTTCTTTAGCAATACTATGCACCAAATTGAAAATATCTCAAATGCTTAAAACATACTTCATACATAAAGACACATTGAATAGATCACAACACTAGTCCAAAAATGGTTATGATCCAAAAAGTACTAGAGATGCAACTCCATTGTACAAGTAGTAATTTACGTTAACTACTATATTAACATTGACGTCGCACCGTCGCTTAGTCAACTGTGTCTAGTTGATCAGCTCCTGATTCTCCTTCAGGTCCTGTAACAAGATCTACCATTCGGGGGGAATGGTAGTTGAGACTACCAAAATGAGATTTGATTACAAATCTCAATAAGTTAACAAAAAAACTTCCACACAAGCTAATGATGCATGGGTGACAGTAAAAGTATAAATGTATAATCAAATTCATAAGTAATTAAAGCATAACTTGACATACAACATAGCATAATTGACATAACTTTAATTGAAATATGAACTGAACTTGACTTGACATGAACTTGATCTGAAACTTGACTTAACATGAAAAATACATACTCCACAGTGTTTGTGGTCCCATGTATTCTACGTGTAAATACATACCCCATAGTTGTTGTGGCCCCATGTATTCTACGTGTCACAATTGCTGTGTCTCACGTAGTATATACGTCACAATTGCTGTGACCCCATACATAAGTAATCAAGATGAAACGTGACTGGAATGAGAAATGACTGAAGCCCTGACGTAATATAACGTGACTTGAACATAACTTGAAATGCATGACCAACTTGAAATAGAAATAATTCGTAACATGGTATAACATATAATAGACAACATATTTAACATGACATACTTGCAACAGTGAATATTACATGACTTGACATAGATGTAATAGATGACATACTTAGCATGACGTATTTGTAAGGTACAATAATACATGACAGAATATATTATGTAACAAATAAAAATTGATGACGGAATAAATTCTGTATAATAAACAATTACGTGATAACTTGGCATGGCATGACATATATGATAACACACATACATACACTGTAATTCATTTACTTAGCACACATACACAGTAGACTGCTAGTAAGTTAAAAGCTAACTTACCTCGATCTCCGCGTTCTTATAAAACTTTAAGCGTGATCACGAGGAACTGTAATTAGTGATTCTAAAAGTTAGCACTAAATCACTAATAAATTGAAATATATAAAATACTAACTTAGAGAGTAAAATTTCCATTTTACTCTCTACATGTAGAAAAATGACTGTTTTACCCATAACTTAAAGATTTTGCATACTAAATCCAAAAGTCACCAAAATTTACATGCCTCATGTAAATTTTATCCTCAACTCAAATATCAATTTAGAAAAATTTAAAACTAATCACAACTATTAAAACTCCATTGGGCCGAAATTCTCATATGTTATTTCCATTGATTTTTGTTTCTAATTTGTTTTGATCAATCTTTTGATCTATGACTTATAAATATGTGATCTTCAAACCAAACCATCACATGGTTTAAAAAGATGTCCTAAAACATATATAAGCTTTTAATTCAAGATCACATGGTTAAAAATTAACCAAAACATAAATTTAGCCAAAAACATCCACGCTTTGGCTTATTTGAATATCTCTTTGCATAAAATTTCATATCTTTGAAACTAATATCAAATATCTTCAAAATAATAATATAACATGTATATAAGATGCTTAGGATCCTCCAATAAAATTATCAAAGTCGTTGGAATAGGTTTAGACCACCAAAGAGTTAAACTTTCTCAAAACAGAAACTGTTTTTCCTCTTCTAGTTTCTAAGTTTCTAAATCTAAGAAAAAATTTCATCAAAACCTTTAATCATGCAAAAATCCTCAACCAATAGTCATATATACATGTTAACAATACTCCATAAAAATTTTGGACCAATATCTATCCATTAGCTTGGTCAAAAGCTCCAAACTATAACATATTCTCCAATTTATCTTCCAGAATGACCTTTTTATAGTTTACATAATATTTGACTGACCAAATTATTTTCAAATGGGACAAATAAGATATTTACGTAAACTAGACTAAAAAATGAACAACTTATATGAAGGAGACTTTATGATAAAACGCTTACAAAAGCTTCAAAATGGGCATGCAAAAGAACTCCTAAAAGCTGTCCGAGAGAGAGTGTTTGATATTCTTTTAATTGAAAGTATAAATGAAAATAATTTCGTAGGGAGAGGTGGCTAGAGATACTTATGGATGAGATATGGAAGAGATGAGGCTAGAGTGAGAGTTAAGTGTAGGACTCTCTTACCTGAAGTGAGAGTTAAATGTAGGACTCTCTTACCCGGAGTGAGAGTGGAGTGTAGGACTCTCTTACCTAATAATATCTACAAAAATCAATTCAACATATTTTTACCCAATAATATCCACGGAATTAGCTTAAAATATTTTTATCCAATAATATACACAAAATTAACTTAAGATATTTTTATTCAATAATATCTACAGTTTTGAACAGACGTTTCGCCCGAAATTATGAAAAAGTGTTATTGCGCCATAAGATATTAAATAACCCTCCAAGTCTAATGGCACAAATCATAATACATTTTGACACTTTTAACTATCTCCAATAATCAAAAACACACTTCTGATATCATAATAAATAATAACACTAACTATGTAGTTAGACAAAAATCTATATGATTAATGGATTCGTGAAAACTTATGGGGTCTTCACGAGGTTCCTAAAGTTAATAGAAATTTCATAATTGAATTTCTAGCGGGCTATTACAATCTCCCCTCCTAAAAAAAAAGATTTCGTCCTCAAAATCGAAGTAAGAAATAACAAGTTAAGGAATAGGTGTTGCTTACCAACTTGCTGTCTATCCCGTATATATTTGCCTTTGAGATTATGTCATTCCTTAACTCTCTTACTTTAATCAACAATTATATTATACTTCTTTTCAGAAGGTTGGCCAAGTTGTATCGACACACTCTGCAAACCTAAAACTTCAAGTAAATAATCTTCCGAAACTCTTCTTTAGAAAAATATATGCGATATACTTTAAGTGTTCTCATAAATACCATAATTAGTAGAGAATTCATCAAAATTAAGCCGTTAACCTCTCTCTCTCTCTCTCTCTCTCTCTCTCTCTCTCTCTCTCTCTTTGTTTTTTGTTTTTTTTAACAAAATCGGTGGCCCTTTGTTTTAGACCAGACAACTCTGATCCGCATGATTTTTATAGGTCTTCTGTAGCTGTCAGGCGCTGCATAGCTATGACACTACTTTGCTCTTCAGTAGTTGTCAGGCGCCGCAGCTATGATACTACATTGCTCTTGTCTCTTGTAGAGAAATGCTTCACGAGAGATGATTCGTCATAATTTTTCCTATAAAAGAATTATTCAGTTCATCTTCTTTCACATCTCATCTTCTTCACTTTTCTGAAATTAATCTGCATTCTTACTCTGCAATCTCTTTCTGCTTACTCACTTTGCAATGGCTCAACAATCTTCTCATTACCAAAACATGAGGTATTCTGCACCTCGTTCACCAGTTGTTTATGCTTCTTCCGTAGGTGCTATAATGCAATCCAATAATGATCTGACTAATAAGTCAGATAATGAACTTATCTACGAGCTTGTGAGTTTCGGTACTCGATACTCATCAGCCATTGTCGCATATTCTCAGCGACTGCAATTCACGACTGGTGGGGTTGACAAACTCCACGAGAATATTTCTATCCTTCATAGGCTTCTTATAGAATCCAACATGAAGATAGAAGCAGTAAAGCGAGAGAACAAAGATTTAAAATTTTTGCTTAACTCTTCTTTTCGAGTGGCTACTCCTTTAGATAGGAAAGACATGAAGATTTTTGAAGAGTAAGAGCGTTTAAAAATTGAGGCAAAGAGTCTCAAATTTCTGTAATTTTGCTTTATGATAATAAAATAATACTTCACAAATATTCATATTTGTGTTTCTATATTTTGGTAGATGTTTTATGTGCTCCATTTTATTTCTTTCAGGGATTTTCATATATATGACATGATCCAATGACTCATATAAATATGCATTTAATCATGCATATCCAAACTCTAAGTAATCTTCAAGTTAATAAAAACTTCAAGGAGTTCTACTGGTCTAAGACTAATTTACTTCTTTATAATCGCAACAATCAGTCATCTTCCTAGGTGGTATTTCGATAACTGACCAGTTAATAACTTAAACTTGAGACTTTCTCTTATGATTGTCATAACTCTTCTATCCATCGTGAGTTATCAATTATTCTAACTCTAAATGATTTGTTCCTAATGTTCACATAAATCTTTAAGACCAAGATTTTACTCCCTATATAATAGTTTTCAAAAGAAGATCGATCTATGTATCCATAAAGATAGTGCTTTGCCAGAAATCATTTACTGGCGGCGTGGTAATACTATTATCATAAATGAATCCTACTAAGGTTAAAGCTTCTCCTAATCAAATTACTCTTCCAAACACAATTTCTATCGTATTCTCACAATCAAAACAATTCTCCAAATATGTGGAATATCATTCATCAATCCTACATATCTTTTCTCATATTACTAAAAGGTATTCTATATTTACATTGGTATGAACAATAATACTTCTAATGAAAATTGTTACTCTTACCACTAGGGTAACAATTCAGCTTCCAAGCTGAATTCTCAAGCACTACCACAATTAATAGAAACAATGACTCGTTTGAATCAAACAATATACAATTTACCAACCCCAATGACTTGACCTACTCCAAAATAACAATAATGTAATACTATCATCAATTGCAATCAGATCAACGTTAACTATGTTTACCTCAACTAATCCTTCATCCATCGGGAAATTCTGATCTTCTTGATTGTTATCTCCCTTAGGATTCCGAGGTATTCTAGCACGAGTCATGTGTCCCTTCTTGAAATACATGAGTATATGTATTAAAACCACATACTACCTTTCATACCTTAAGAAATTCAAGTCTACTGACGACTAAAATTTCAAACCTAATGTTTGGTGCATTTCCTAAGGACATGTGGATTTACTGCCTAGAGAAGTATTGCTCTGATACCACCCTGTGATGCCCCCAAATTCCGTTTGGGATCGGACGGATATTTGAAGCGTCGAGACATGCAATACAAGCTTACCTGCCCCCGTTCATGACATATAAGATGCAATGTTCCTAATATGCATCTAACATTATGCAATATTCGCAGCGGATAATTTTTTTCTTTAGCAATACTATGCACCAAATTGAAAATATCCCAAATCCTTAAAACATACTTCATACATAAAGACCCATTGAATAGATCACAACACTAGTCGAAAAATGGTTATGATCCAAAAAGTACTAGAGATGCAACTCCATTGTACAAGTAGTAATTTACGTTCACTACTATATTAACATTGACGTCGCACCGTCGCTTAGTCAACTGTGTCTAGTTGATCAGCTCCTGATTCTTCTTCAGGTCCTGTAACAAGATCTACCATTCGGGGGGAATGGTAGTTGGGACTACCAACTAGTGAGATTTGATTACAAATCTCAGTAAGTTAACAAAAAACTTCCACACAAGCTAATGATGCATGGATGACAGTAAAAGTATAAATGCATAATCAAATTCATAAGTAATTAAAGCATAACTTGACGTACAACATAGTATAATTGACATAACTTAAATTGAAACATGAACTGAACTTGACCTAACATGAACTTGATCTGAACTTAACTTAACATGAAAAATACATACTCCACAATGTTTGTGGTTCCATGTATTCTACGTGTAAATACATACTCCACAGTTGTTGTGGTCCCATGTATTCTACACAAACTTGACTTAACATGAAAAATACATACTTCACAGTTGTTGTGGCCCCATGTATTCTACGTATAAATACATACTCCACAGTTGTTGTGGCCCCATGTATTCTACGGAAACTTGAGTTAACATGAAAAATACATACTCCACAGTTGTTGTGGCCCCATGTATTCTACGGAAACTTATTATTTAACTGCTTAAATACATACTCCACAGTTGTTGTGGCTCCATGTATTCTACATGTCACAATTGCTGTGTCTCACATAGTGTATGTGACACAATTGCTGTGATCCCATACATAAGTAATCAAGATGAAACGTGACTGGAATACGAAATGACTGAAGCCCTGACATAACATAACGTGACTTGAACATAACTTGAAATACATGACCAACTTGAGATAGAAACAATTCGTAACATGGCATAACATATAATAGACAACATATTTAACATGACATACTTGCAACAGTGAATATTACATGACTTGACATACATGTAATAGATGACATACTTAACATGACGTATTTGTAAGGTACAATAATACATGACAGAATATATTATGTAACAAATAAAAATTGATGACGGAATAAATTCTGTATAATAGACAATTACGTGATAACTTGGCATGGCATGACATATATGATAACACACATACATATACTGTAATTCATTTACTTAGCACACATACACAGTAGACTGCTAGTAAGTTAAAAGCTAATTTACCTCGATCTCCGCGTTTCTTATAAAACTTTAAGCGCGATCACGAGGAACTGTAATTAGTGATTCTAAAAGTTAGCACTAAATCACTAATAAATTGAAATATATAAAATACTAACTTAAGGAGTAAAATTTCCATTTTACTCTCTACATGTAGGAAAATGACCGTTTTACCCATAACTTAAGGATTTTGCATACTAAATCCAAAAGTCACCAAAATTTACATGCCTCATGTAAATTTTATCCTCAACTCAAATATCAATTTAGAAAAATTTAAAACTAATCACAACTATTAAAACTCCATAAGGCCGAAATTCTCATATGTTATTTCCATTGATTTTTGTTTCTAACTTGTTTTGATCAACCTTTTGATCTATGACTTATAAATATGTGATCTTCAAACCAAACCATCACATGGTTTAAAAAGATGTCCTAAAACATATATAAGCTTCTAATTCAAGATCACATGTTTAAAAATTAACCAAAACATAAATTTAGCCAAGAACATCCACGCTTTGGCTTATTTGAATATCTCTTTGCATAAAATTTCATATCTTTGAAACTAATATCAAATATTTTCAAAATAATAATATAACATGTATATAAGATGCTTAGAATCCTCCAATAAAATTATCAAAGTCGTTGGAATAGGTTTAGACCACCAAAGAGTTAAACTTTCTCAAAATAGAAATTGTTTTTCCTCTTCTAGTTTCTAAGTTTCTAAATCTAAGAAAATATTTCATCAAAACCTTTAATCATGCAAAAATCCTCAACCAATAGTCATATATACATGTTAACAATACTCCATAAAAATTTCAGACCAATATCTATCCATTAGCTTGGTAAAAAACTCCAAACTATAACATATTCTCCAGTTTATCTTCCAGAATGACCTTTCTATCATTTACATAATATTTGACTGACCAAATGATTTTCAAATGGGACAAATAAGATATTCACGTAAACTAGACTGAAAAAGGAACAACTTATATGAAGGAGATTTTATGATAAAACACTTACAAAAGCTTCGAAATGGGCATGCAAAAGAACTCCTAAAAGCTGTCCGAGAGAGAGTGTTTGATATTCTTTTAATGGAAAGTATAAATGAAAATAATTTCGTAGGGAGAGGTGGCTGGAGATACTTATGAATGAGATATGGAAAAGATGAGACTGGAGTGAGAGTTAAGTATAGGACTCTCTTACCTGAAATGAGAGTTAAATGTAGGACTCTTACCTGAAGTGAGAGTTAAGTGTAGGACTCTCTTACCCGTAGTGAGAGTGGAGTGTAGGACTCTCTTACCTAATAATATCTACAAAAATCAATTTAAGATATTTTTACCCAATAATATCCACGAAATTAGCTTAAAATATTTTTATTCAATAATATATACAAAATTAGCTTAAGATATTTTTATCCAATAATATTTACAATTTTGAACAGACGTTTCGCCCGAAATTATGAAAAAGTGTTATTGCGCCATAAGACCTTAAATAACCCTCTGAGTCTAATGGTACAAACCATAATACATTTTGACACTTTTAATTATCTCCAATAATCAAAAACACACTTCTGATATCATAATAAATAATAACACTAACTATGTAATTAGACAAAAACCTATATGATTAATGGATCCGTGAAAACTTATGGGGTGTTCACGAGGTTCCTAAAGTTAATAGAAATTTCACAATTGAATTTCTAGCGAGCTGTTATAGCCAGCCCCTCTATGTCATCAACCCATAACCACCGCGTCTCACGATGAGATTATTCTTCTCCTCGACGACATGCCTACTCTTTCTAATGTCTCTCTCTCTCTCTCTCTCTCTCTCTCTCTCTCTCTCTCTCTCATCACACACACACACACACACACTCTCTCTCTCTCTCTGTGTTACTTGGCCATGGAGATCAACGTGAAGTTTCACCATGCCACCCAGGTCAGCCATGCCTCTTCCATGTCGGCCAACCACTAGCTTGTTCCCCTCTTGGCATAACACCATCTTTCCTCTTGGATTTTTGTCACCATCGTTGACATTGGTTTGACCGCCTGGAAAGTAAGTCACGTGCCTCGTCTTCCCCACAGTGACCTCTGCTGCTTTGGGTAAGCTTTTGCTGCTTCCCTAAACTACTCAACACGATCTGATTTCATTGAAAGCCCTAACTTCTTATTTGACTCACAGAAAAAGAATGAGAGTGTTATGTTTCACTGAATCACTACAATGGATTTTAATTCGGGTCTCGTCAAATATTGGTCAAATTGGAGGGTTGTCAAAATCGACATTTACTCTACCCGATTTTAGCGAGTTCAACCCAATCAAGTTGTGCGGGTTGTGCGAGTTATGTGGCCCAGCAGATATTTTGCATAGGCTTAGTTTTAATTACTATAATTATTATTTAAATAGTTTTCCTAAATTTTTTTATTTTATTTTATCAATCCATATATATTTAATATACTCTACTTTTTAGATTTTTTGTTTCTCGTGTTTTCAGTTTTTAACTTTTCATTACTTTAATCATTACCCCACAACTTCGTCATATTGACACTTGCATAATTCACGCGACGTCAGTACAAATATGAGAAGAGAAGAGTCGTAAAAAAAAAAGAAGTATTTCAGATTTATTTTATAATAAAATAATTTTATAATTTAATATTTTCGTCAATTTATAATTTTATTTTTATAAAATTACTTTCTAGCTAAAGATTTATTGTAATTTTTGTACCAATATAAAAATAAGCTAGCTTAAGTATATGGAGGCTATATAAGATAATATACATAATTAATAAATAGGGATAAATACAAGAAATTCATGAAAATAAAGATCCTTAAAATCATCCGCTTAAATAAACTCTTGCAACAAGAAAATTTTTGTTTGTTTTTAGAGATAAGATGAGTTGAGATTAAAATTGAAAATTGAATAAAATATATTATTTTTATATTGAGATTTGAAAAGATTTAATTGTTTATTTTATTTTATATAAGAATTTGAGAAAATTATAATAATTAGATAAAATGAGATGAGATGAGATAAAAAAATTATAAAAAAGTGAACAAGGCCTCTCAAATGATTGTATGAGTATCAAAGATATCCATTAAATGTACGTACTCATATATATGTTTTTTATTTTATTTTTTACTTAATGATTAAGAAAGTGATTATTAGTGAATTTATAATTTTTTTTATTTTTTATTTTTTTCTTAATAGTTAAGATTGTTTAAAAAATTATTAATAAAAATAAAATAAAATAACTCATTTGTACCAGTGTGTATATTTTGTGTGCATATTTAATAGCAATGCTACTACATATAGTCTCCATTTGAGAGGTGCAATGTAGGTCTAGGTAATTTTATCTTTAAAATTATAAAAATATCCTTCTTAAAATGATACTTTTTCTCATTTAATAAATAGTCTACATATGCAATCTCCAAATAGAGATTGCAAATATCCATAAAAAAAAAAAAAAATATAGAGATTGCAAATAAAATTTCTTATTTAATATTCATCCTAGCATTATCTTTAAACTTATCTATCGAGCAATTACGATATTTTAAATTCTTTTATTTCTAGATACACTATAGAAGGCAAATGGGTGGTACTTCCATATTACTAAAATGTGAGTAATTTTAAATATAATTGTAAAATATATAATTACTTTGATTAAAAGTAGAGTCTATTATTAAAAAATTAATTTTTTTATTTAAATCTCATATTTTATTTATTTTTTTCAAATCGATTATGCGGCAGTCCTATTCAAGACTACAAATATTTTTCTAAAACGATAAAAAGTTTCGCAATACGGTACAAATTCGGTCCGAGTAGCACTGTAAAAAAAAAAAAAAAAAAAAAAAAAAAAAAAAAAAGTGCCTCCTGATGATTACATTAAGGAAATGGGCCTTTTGCTTTTAGCCCATTCAAAAAATAAATAGTGAACTTTACCTACTCAGGTATTTTGAGCCCATTAATATGGATGGGCCTAATATATTAGCCGATTGACATGGTACAATTGTAACAACACTAAAAACATCCATACCAGTTTTTGACTTACCTTTTCAGTGAATTATTATTGGGTAGATGGTTAGAACAATATAAGTTAATTAAAATCAATTAAGTAATTTTTACTTGGTGGCTTAATTAATCATATCTTATAGATAGTGAGTCATTAGGTGATTGCATTTATTGAATCTTTTTTGTATTTTGGACTCTAGCAACTCTGGGGATATCCAAAAGGGTGGGTCTACGCCCACCGCTCCTCCTGCTGGGAGCGACCGTTAGCGTTAATCAATTTTTTCTTTTTTTTTTATATGCTTTTTTAAATACTTTTAAATATTTAAAAAAATAAAAAAATAACAATATTATTAAAAAATACTTTCTTTATCACTAAGTAAAAAAAAAAAATCGAGCGGTAACAACGAACACTAAGTTTGAGCGGTGAGAGTAGCATTTTTCTATCCAAAATAGCATGTTTTTTCTTTCTCAAGCTTGTTCCATATTTTGTCTTGATGTTCTTAGCTTTTGGAAACCCTCTTAAAATTTTTAAATCTTGAGAGGGAACCAATTATAAAGGTTGGTATGAGTCTTTTAGCATTAATTTGGTGATTAAGAATTCGGGTTCGTATGAGTCTTTTAGCATTAATTTGGTAATTAAGAATTCGGGTTCATCTTCAATGGTAATTAATATTCACACAAGTAGGCAGTTTCTAAGCCTACTTGTGTGAATCTTGCTATGGATAAGCCCCATCTTGAGTTTTTGGTAGCATTTAAATAGTGGCTTTTGTTTTTTCTAAACAAATTTTAAGGGTCAACATTCCTAGTAGTTGGGGGGGTTTTGAACATCCAACCTTAAATCCTATGGTCCCATAAGATCAAAGATAGTGCCATTCGACCATAAGACCATTGACAACATTTAAGTAGTACTTGTCTTGAGATAAAGCCAATGACTTTGTAGATACCATTGGAAAGGAATTTCCTATATATGATATGGATGAAAAGGTCACTCTTATTAAATTGCTTGCTATTACTACATTTTATAATGTTAGTGGAATATGTGAACATGACAACAACTCATTGTCACTTTTATGGAAATCTACAAAGAAAGTACTTAAGTACTTGCAAAGCATTGCATGTTTTATGCTGACGTATAAACAATTTGACATTTCTGATATGGTCGAATATTCTGATATCGATTATGTTGGTAATCTATATAAAAAAATATACTTCTCCTTATATTTATGTTGGTAGACGATTTTATTCTTGGAAAAGTGTCAAACGAACATTCACAACTTCTTTGACAATATTGGAAAAATATATAGAATATATATGATTGTGGTATTTTATATTCGGGTTGGGTATCGTTTATATTACATTTGGAAACCACTGAAGGTCTATTGTGATAGCTCTACAACATTTGCTTTCTCTCAAAAGGATACTACAAACATGTTCCAAACATATTTGTAATAAAGAATTGAGGGGGCACTCTCAGTGGGCAAACCCCTTACCCTTTGTCCTGCCAGGCAATAACGCTTGATATTACTCCAAGCGCTATGCCAGTAGGGAATGAATGTTGGCCTTTTAAGGCTAAGCGAAAGTTACCACAAAACTCTTTTTAAAAAACTCAGTCCCTTCCCTCATCCTAGTAAGTGTCTTGGGATTAACCTTTGTTCTCTCTGATCAAAACATCCAGTGTGTGGGTATTTTGAGTGTATCTCTAGTAAATCTTTGTATAAAACTCACACATTGCATGGAGATGAATGCAAATCGATAAAGAATTGATAAACTGAATTCACTTGTGGAACAACTACAAAAACTAAGTTTCAAGTTTTTTTTTTTTCCTTCTAATGTAAATATTTTTCTTGAGTTCTAACTAATTATCAAAGCATGATCTGTTCTTCCCTGTGAAATATATGCCTCATTTCTTTCTCATCAGAGTTTACGTTCACGAATAAGCCCATGTTTTTTTTTTCATTTTTTATTAACTAATATGAATTAGTTCCTCTATAAATAATGTTTTTACCTAAGCAAATATTAACCTATAAACCATTCAGGAAGTGCACAAGACATACCAAAGCACGGGGCACCAAGAGGCTCGGCACGCACTAGTTATGGTGCATATCAGGAGGTGCACCGGCCACCAAGGTACTGTAAGCACCTAAGGGTGTTGTCGCACCAAAAAAGCAGAGCCATGCCACACATATGTAGCTGTGGCAGGTGAAGCTTCATGCTGCGTTAAATTTTTTATCTTCATAACTATTATTCATATGAACATTACCATGAAATCAGATGAAGAAGATGGATTTTTTTTTTTTTTTTGCATTCACTGGGTAATTGGGCCAGGTTGTTAATAAACCAGCCCATTTTGTGTCATGTTAAAAAAAAAAAAGAAAAAAAAGGCTTTAGATTAATTCCATGAGACTCATTATCTGGGCTTGGCCTGTTTTTATTGAAGACTTGATAAATATTAAAAAGAAATGCTATGTATAGTCTCTATTTAAGGATTGCAATATAGGTTTAGATAATTTTATCTTTAAAATTATAAAAATATCATTTCTAAAATAATATTTTTTCTCATTTAATAAAAAATCTGCACATGCAATCCCTACTTGGAGACTGTAAATAAAATTTCTCAATATTAAATACATGGGACAAAAGGCATTCATGGGTTTTCTTGGAGAGCTAGGTGCACCACTGGGATACTACTTGCTTTGTTCTAGGTGGGATAAAAATATTTTATTTCTTATC
The DNA here is from genome assembly GCF_018687715.1 of Carya illinoinensis. Lineage (NCBI taxonomy): Eukaryota > Viridiplantae > Streptophyta > Magnoliopsida > Fagales > Juglandaceae > Carya > Carya illinoinensis. The sequence goes on along the minus strand of NC_056764.1, from coordinate 14,376,882 downwards.
TATTATATATGCTAAAAAAATCCGACTCTTACAAAAATTTTGGCATAATTATTTATTCTCATATGTTACTATTTTTTTTTCTATGTATTCTATGTTATTTCATGAGATTACTTATTTGATTCGAAATTACATGTGATTATGAAACTATTTTATCACAAATTTTGTTAGGTTATTTCTTTTTTAACCTTCAAATGTATTTGGATTGATAGATAGTTGGAGTATGGTTGACACGTTGGATTTTTATCTTCCATATAATTTAAATTTGTGCAAAAACTAAGTTAAAAATTAATAATCAGACATTGTGGCACAAAAGATAATTATAAAGCCTAGTGAATTTTCGATCTTGTAACATGTCTTAATTGCTTTTTATTTACTTAGATTGACGTTGCAAATTTCTTAAAATGTGTGATATCTTATTTGTACCCTTTTGTGGTGAAATGACATCTAAGAGTATTGTTGTCAACTCGAACAAATGAAAAAAATTGAATAAGGAGAACTATGACATTTGGTATCTCAAAATCTAATATGTGTTGAATGAGCCTAAGAAAGGGGCCATAGAACAACATCAAAAGGATCATGAAACCTTTAATTGGCTAAAAAAATTATTAATGTGCATGCTTTACGATGTTAAGCAGCATGCACAATGATATTATTAGTAAGTTTGAGGAGTATAACACTGCTTATAATATGTTGCAAGCACCAAAAGTCCAAATGGAGGTTCCATGGGTTGACTATAAGATTTAACTCTTACAAGATGCGCTTTAAATACACGATAAAGCAGTATCTTAGAGCAATATCATTCATGATATGTGAACTCAAGGTAGCTGGAAACAATTTGAACAATGAGCAACAAGTCTAGGCAATTATACGCTTGCTATCCAAATTTTAGAAAATAATGAGTTAGAATCTAACACACAATGAGAACTTCAAAGCCTTTGATGATGTGCTACATTACTTAAAGCTTGAGGCTGAGCGCCTAGAGGTTATGACGCCCAAACATTCAACCTATGTAGTTGAGTTTGGCTGACGCAAGGAGTTTAGACCCAATGCAATAACACCAAGATTGAGGCAGCTATTGGATAGAATGGGTCAAGATCTTCTAAGCATGGCAAAAAGGGAAGCATGAGAAAAAAAAGTCCAAGCTAGACTGCTTCAATTATGGAAAGAAATGTAATTTTGCACGTGATTATACTAAGCTGAAGAATGTATTATTTGACTATTCTCTTTTTGTTTATGTAACAAGCCATGTGGTGGTTGTTCACTTATGTCCTTTGTGTACTATTGATTTAGGAGCAATCAAGCTGATAGTGCGATACAAAGTCAGATTTGTGGAGTATCATCGGATTCTAGTTGGGAGTTGTGATGTCATCAAGGTGGATAATGAAGCTAGCATGAAGGTGTTGGGAGTTGATACCTACAATCTAGACTTGCGAGGTGGCCATGATCTTTGCTCCATGATATGTTATACGCTCCCAAAATTTGACGAAACTTACTTTTTATAATTATTTTAGTTAGACTTGGTTTCCATATTTTGTTTGAAAACAATGGTGTTTCTATCTATTTAGACAATATTTATTTATGGTTATGTTTTTTTTTTAGACGGTTTTGTAATAACGGCTTTGGGTTATTCAAATATGAATAAATCTATTAATTTTATCACTGAATGTGGTAATCTAAATTCATAGAAACGACAAAGCTTAGTCATATTGGATAAGAAAACATGACTATGTTAGTTGGAGAATGCCTTATAGGCAATTTTGCTAAAGTTATATTGTTTACACATGAATATTTTTTTAAACCTCAAAACATTCCATCATCCCACTAAGTGTCTTGGGGGTCACCTTTATTTTTTCTAAAAAAAAAAATCTAGGATGTGAGTATTTTGAGTGTCTCTAATTTATCTATGTAGAACACATACACCACGTGGAGACAAACTCAAATCGATTGTATATTAGTAAACTGGATTCACTTTTTGTGGAAAAATCACAAAAGCTAAGTTTTAGGTATTTTGTTTTTCTTTCATTGTGAATATTTTTCTTGAGTTCTAACAATATGATATAAAGTATCTACATGTAATACAGAAATTTTTTGGGTCTTATATTTATATTGGTTATTTTTACTAAACACATTAGTTGACCCACTAACGAATAATTTAGTGAAATTGTTTTAGAACATATGACTCATAAAATTATTAGTTTTTTATTGTATGAAGTTACTGAGAATTATTAGGAAAACCATAAGTAAAAGAGCAACTCTAGAAGCCAAAAAAAAAAGGAAATACTCACAATGCATTTCACAGTTCATTGCATGGCTTAATAAATAATGAAATATTGAACGGTGTATTGAGCAACAACATTCTTACGCGTATTCCATTTGTTTGCCTTTGAGATTACCTATACTTGAACATTACTCTTTTCATATTGTTAACTATTATTTATAAGAGTTATTCTACTTGAAAGCCGATATGCAAAGTACACTCTCTATTTTATTGACATGAAAAAACTTGATTTGTAAGAGATTTTAATTTTAAATTTTTCTAACCAATCAAATTTTGCCACATCAATAAAATAGAAGATATACTTTACACACCAGCTTTCAAATAGAATTTTTCTATTTATAATGTCATATATTGTTATGTGCAACTTTTGTCACTCATGGCATTGTTGATAACATGATATGAGATTTTTTTATTTTCTTTCTATTTAACGCTGGCCTAAGTCACATGGTCAATAATGCTTTGTTATATATGAAGACCCTACTGATATATTGTTAATAAAACTGAGTGCTTACAAACACTTTATAGATTAACAAAGTATTATAATAGAATTTCATGCACCATCCAAAGGCAGATTGTTGTATTAATGAATTTTCTTTTATTTTTTAATTAACATAAACATTAAGAGTTGATAATGGAATGGGACAACCCATTTAAAATATTTTAAAATATATATATATTTATTCAGAATAAAATTGCGTTTGAAAATACAAAAAGAAGAAAATTAAAACCTTAGATTCCTTCTACTCTTTTATGTTTGTGTTGTTAATTTTTTTAATAAGCCATGTAGTACCACATTATAGTGACATATCAAGGTGTCAAAGTGAATGATATAAATTAAAGAGCATAATAACATTTATATATATAAATGAAAACTAACCTAATAAGCCGAATATTTTACTATTATGAAAGAAAACCAATGGAAGAGAAGTAGTTATATACTCTTTGCACAAATGCCATTTAAAACCTTATAGAAATCTTATAAAAATGGAAGAAGTTAACATTGTGTTAGACATGGAAGATGAACACACTACCTTCTTCTTATCCAATTACTACACTTATGCCTTTATCATTATTTTCTTCAATGAATTGACATAATATCTTTGTTTTAGGATTCTTGGAAATCCAAAAAAAATTTCCAAATAGTTCATATCAACATACAAAGCTGTCCTAATTATATGTTCTTTCGATGATCAAAATTACGAACACCGATGCCTCTTGAACTTTCTTACAACACTAAACATCATTGTTTTCCTAATTTATTTGGAAAACTATTTAAATATCCATAAAAATTTCTCAAATAACACTTACCTAGAAGGTTAATGTAGTCTCAATGATTTTGCTATCGATTATTTTCCCTTTCTTTGCTTTGTTAGCTTACCTTTGGTAAGATAGAAAGCTTTTGAAATAAGAGAAGAGTTGATCACTAAAGCCTGGTGGTACAATAGTTTATTCAAAAATGGAAACCATCCATTGTTTTCATTGGTTAAATTTATTTTGGCTTCCTCAAAACTTTATCATAACTTTCTTTTAGGTGTTGAAGGGAGAAATAGTGAGATTATTATGGTTGAGATAATTTTCTACTAATTTATCACCACCACGAGGCCACATCGTAGACCACTTGTGAAACATAGAGAAAATACCGAGTGATCCCAATGGGAATATCTCCAATGCCTAAGTTAGTAGATGATACTAGGGTTTCTGTAGAGCATTGTCAATGAATAAAGTTTTACTTGCAAGGATATTTATATAGAATGAAATACATAATTTAGGAAACGTAACCCATCAATGTAGATTTCTCAAGGCAAGTGCCCTCCCAATATAAGCCTTTTGGCATGTATCTTGTTGAGTATGTCTATTGCAAGAGGTGTCCTACTAGTCTATTGGACAATATGTTTTTCTATTATTCAAGTGTGATCCTCTTCTCGAGATATTTCCTCACCATCCTTTTTTCTCAGGATATGCCCTATGGATTATCTGGATTGCATCTTTCAATAGTTGTCCTCTCAAACGTTCTACTTTGGTCATCTCATATGTTTTTCCTTGCTTGCACTACATTTTTCATACTTGATCCCATTACAGAAGAAGAAAGCATAAATCCAAATGCGACATCCATCATTCTTTTGTGCTAAAGCAATAGAGACTGCATCTGATTTTTCTAGAACTGAAGTTGTTTCAAACTCTACAAATGATTTCTCGAATATTGTAATTTCTCAGGTTTCCAAGTAGTTGGACCATACTTGAGAATGAATGAATTATGATATCATGTATGCAGTACAAGAAGTTTGTCAATTCATGCACTCACATTGTGACACTCTTTTACTTTTCAGTCGGTAGCAAATAATGTAGCTTGCGGATGTGACCCTAGAAACGAGTCGAAAAAAAAATATTTATCATATAAAGGAAATGCTAAAATTTGAAATCTTGACATTGGCACATTTGTGATTGTTAGTAGTGGGTACCTCATGATCCATATTGTGTCTACATAAGTGGAAAATTACAAGTAATTAATTAACTCCTCACCACTGCATTTAACTTCGGGAAAATTAATTAATTACCCCTTAAAAAATTTACAAATGAGAGTTTTACGTAAATTAATTATAAGAGAGTAAAAAAGTGATCATACAAAAAAAGCTACTCTCTACAATTTTCTTGAACAGTTATCTTATAAAAATTTTGATTTTGAAGTATGAAATTATTTTAAGAGACTCTAGTAGCCTCCTAAGCGATGTAGAGGTGCAATCACAATAAAGTAACGTAGGTTGTAAAATGAGCAAAGATCTTGACTTGTGGAAATTCCGCTCCACTTAAGGTCATTCAAATTAATTTTATTTAACATTAATAGCAAAGCCTATATTGCTTGTTGTCACCCATATGAATATGATTACATATTATTTGATGCTTTAGAATAAGTTTATAAGCATGTAATTGATGATCTGCCATGATTGTTAAAGTTTCGAGTTTTTAATTAGAGGCTATTCTATGACATTTTTAAAGTCAAATTATCTACCTGAAAACATTATAATGTTAGAAATATGTCTCTTAAATTTAGTGAAGTTTCATTGCATGCAAAGGGAGAAATCCAAAATGCTAATTCTAAAGCTAATGTTTGGACAGTTAATTTGTGCCAAATTTAACAAACCAAATATTATTTTCTAGAAATGAATTATCTATGGTTACAAAATTAGGTTCATAATTTTTAATTTGACAAATTACACGCTTGATTTGAACTTAATATGAATAAGATGTGGCTGATTGAAATTGAACGGTCAAAATCAGAAAAAATAGAAAATTGAGGTGAGGAAAAAGATGATAAAACAACAATTTTTACCGGTCCCACTCTTGGCTTAGGAGAGTGTGATCCACCCTAACACTTCGATTGTGTTGTTGCTCATGATATAGACCTACATATCCATTAGGATAAAATAACTGTGTTTTGATATACACTCTCCGTTGCGGCAAGTGAAGTAAAAGCAAGACAGCCTCTTGAGCCAAAATTATGCCCACATGAACGGGAGGCACGAGGGGAAAGTGTTGCAGATTCCATTGTTCTTTTTTGTTTATTTATTACGTGTGGATGTATATATTGAATTGTTATTATTAAATATATGTCTATATCAAAGACAGCTTAAAGTGTAGACAGCCTAGGCTACTAACTAAAGCCTAAAAATTATTAAATAATTATAATTCAAAAATTCAAAAAACAAATGATTTGAAATATGTCATGTATGTTGTTGGGAGGAAGAGTGAAAGCTCTTATTGCATTGGAATAAGGAAAAGTTGATTTAATATGATTGATTCATTGAAAATTTAAAAATAAAGAAAGTAACTTTCTTTAGTCTAGCACATAACAGTGGACTTCTGTCACTTTATTTAGAAATATATCATTCTTATTGTTTGGTTTCATAACACATAAAAATTTTATTTAAAAACTTGTTTAGATTCAAAGAATATTTCATTTCATCTCATTATTATAATTTTTCTAAATTTTTACGCAAATTATAATAAACAATTCAATTTTTTCAAATTTCAATTCAACTTTTTTAAATTTCAAAACAATAATAATATTAAAAAATAATATTATATCAATATTTTATTCAATTTTCAACTTTCATATAATATCATTTCATCTAATCTCTAAATCCAAACGAGTCCTATAAGATACAAACTATTTCATTTGAACTATATTTCATCTTTCATCTAGCTATATAAATGATTGGATACAAAATCTTATCTCATCTCTAATTTTTCAACTAATGCTACAGTATGCTAACTACTACATTTTTAATATATATAATTATCTATTATAATTTATATTTTATTGTAATATATAATTAAAAATATATATTTTGAATTTGATAAAATATAGTATAATAAATACGTCATAATATAAAAATATGTTTTGGGAAAGTCAAAATTTTTATGAGTTTTTGAATTAATAATAGATATTATTTATTTTTAATATATTCTTAATATTTTTCAGCCAATAATTAAAAATACTTCTTAATAATTGGTGGGATTTACCAGTTTCTCAAATATTTAAAAAGTTAGAATCATCTTATCTCATCTCATTATCCAAACACACACATTTTTTTACAAACTTTCTCATCTCATCCTAATTCAAAAATCTCACTACTATTCAAAATATCTCATCTCATCTTAATTGCGTAACCAAACGAGAACTTAGTCAATAAAAATAAACTGTCAAAAAATTTTAGCTTAAAAGTTAACAGGTAGATTGAGCAATCGACTTTTTCTCTCACATCCTTCATTCTCATACTACTAACTACACATTTTTATTTTGTTAGTCAACTTTAGGTGAGGTTTGGATAGTAAGATGAGATGTGATGATTTTAGATAAAATTTTAATAAAATATTATTAGAATATTATTTTTTTAATATTATTATTATTATTTTAGAATTTGAAAAAATTGAATTATTTATTATATTTTGTTTGAAAATTTGAAAAAATTATAATGATGAGATAAGATTAGTTGCAATCATCTTTATATCTAAACCTAGCCTTATTGATCTCATTTGATCAGTTTTTAAGTCCTCATAGTCACGGTACTAGGCTCTATTATTCTAAACGTTATATTTTTCTTTGTTATCCATTTATTCATTGATATTGAACTAAGATTATTTATTGTTATTTATCATAAATTTATTTATTTCATTTATGTGGTTTTTAAATATGTCTAATAGAAAGTATAAATTTAGATATAAAAAGTTTAAAAAAAAAAAAGAGAAAAATAGAAAAATTGATTTAATCTTAAAAAAGGAGCCTTGGATAAATTTGTTATTAATAGTAGCAAAATTTTAGGTTAAAAGTATTAAAAGAAATTTTGCAAATAGATACTAGTACTCACATAGAAATATTTGACTATATTAAAAAGTTAGATTCTTTTTCAAATGCATACATTACTTATAGAATATTAATGGCTTACCGTTGCATCCATATAAAGAAGTTTTTCAAAATTAAAATTAATAAAATCATGTTTAGGTTCGATTGTTTCACAAGAAAGATTAAATGGATTAGCCATTTTATCTATTGAAAATAACACATTAACAAATATTCAGTATAAAAATTTGATAAGTAATTTTGCATCTCAAAATGATAGAAGAATGATTTTAAATAAATTTTTAATAAATTATTTTTTGAATATAAATTATCTAATTATCTTAAAAGGCCACATTTTGAACTTTCGTCTAAAGTCTCATTTTATGTTGAGCCAGCCCTGGTCCATATTAAGAATATATGTCCCTAAATTTGATGACCTATTAAACCCTTCTCATTAGTAGAGAATATTGGTACCTTTTTATCTATTGAACCATCATGCATACCACTATGATTAAATGTTTAAATTCACTGGTATTTTTTTTATTAAAATTGATAGAGTTAGCATTAGTAATTTGTCACACTCATATGTAGTAAAATCATTTATTTTTATGTAAATCGATAAGGTGTATCTTATAGGTATATCTGTGACATGACATTCCTATTTATTTATTTATTCTTAAAAGATTCGTAGTAGGATTTTCTTTGGAAATGTAATATTAGGAATATAATTTTATTATTGAAACCATGTAAAGGGATGTATTTCACGTCTATCAATATATATTAAGGTTACCTTAACATGATGCACCAAATTACTAATAGAGTTTCGGGTGGAGTCTATGCACAATATGTTTATCACAATAATTATGATTTGTTCATACTTAATAAATGAATTATATATGCATGAGTCGTGAGTTTTTAGGACTATTTTATAAATTTTATTCAAAATTAATTAGAGGTAGTATTTTGACTTAAATAGTGGGAGATGATTACTAACTTTTTGCAAAATTTTCGATTTGATTATGTTGAATGGAATTCCATGGCCTAGTTAGATTTTGAAATAAAATTAAATGTGTGTTAATGTTAATTTCATGCAATGAATATAGTGATAATGACTACTAATTACATAGTTGCTAACCTTATTAAAGGAGAAAAACTAGATAGATCCAACTATGACATGTGGTATAGAAAAATTCAATATTTGCTTAATGCATAAGAGGTCCTTGAAAATCTGTCACACCTTATGATACCACTTGAAGAAGGGAATACTTCCTAACATCGTCGTGATATGGATGCTTATCAGGTTTAGACAAAGAAAGACCAGTCCACGCGCTTTAACATGCTTACTAGCATGCGTAATGATATTATTGGGGAGTTTGATAATTGCTAAACTACTCAATATATGTGCAACTAGCTGAAAATTGTTTATCCCCTGACATCAACTACTAGATTTTGTGCTCTAACTTTGAGGTTTGAATTGTAAGTTATGGATCATAAAAATACCATAATTAACATTTGAAGTTGAGGTCTAATTTGATTCATGATCTAAAGGCTATTGGAAAATCTTACTAATGAATAGCAAGTTATTGTTGTGATACGATCTTTGCTCGAGTTAACATGGGGGAAATTAAGCTACTTTTAACACATAATTAGAATATTAAAAATTTGATTGATATATCTCACCATTTGGAGTAAGAGGTAGAGCACATAGATGTGCACCCTAGTACTCTTCTTATTTTCCAAGTTGGGAAGCGCAAAGTATTTAGACCAAGCACAAGCAATATGAGAGATTTACTGGAACAACAAATAGTTTTGGGTCAAGAGATGGAAATGTAGCAAAACGCAGTAGAGGCAACCATGATGGCAAGGACAAGTCCAAATTAAATGCTATAATTGTAGAAAAGTGGGATACTTTGCTCGTGAGTAAAGAGGTAAAGAACATATTCACTAAACACAACTTTCTCATTACTTATGTTTATTCACATATTTTTATTGCTCACTCAATCCTTGAATGGATTGTAGACATAGGAGCAACCAAGCGTGTAGCTTGAGATCAAATTGGATTCATAGATTGTAGAAGAATATCAACTAATAGACAATATATTATATTGGATAACGAAACTCGAAGGAAGTGCTTGGAGGTGCACCTACTAACTCAAGATGCATTTAAGGTGCCTATTATTTCTTCATGATGTATTTTATAAACTTTGTGTTCAATATAATCTATTTTCAGTTATATCATTGTTAGAACTTAGTTTTACTTTTCATTTTGATGGCTCTCAACTGAACTTTTATTTGGATATGGCTTTGTATGGACATGATTTTATTTCAAATAACTTATTTATGTTAGATTTAGATAATTTCTCATTTTCTTTTATGGATTGAAATGATAATGATATTGTTTATAATTCATTGAGTAAAATGCTAGACTAGGTCAAATAAGAAAAGATAGAATGGCTAAACTATCTAAAAAAGACCTATTGGGGTCTCTTGCTTATGTAAGTCTATCATGGGTGAGCCTTGTTTAGCTAGGAAGGCTTGTACAAAGTATTTTTGAAAGGCTCCTAGGATATGTTATCCTTTAGAGTTAGTCCATTATGATATTTATGGACTCATGAATATGAAGACACACCATGATGCCTCTTATGTTCTCACATTTTATAGATGACACTTACATTTTAGTTATATCTATCTGATCTCCCTTCACTTTGAAGCATTAGTCTGCTTCAAGTATTTTGTAAATAAGGTTGGGAATCAGAAAGAACGAAATTTAAAAATTCTATAAATTGATTGGGGTTATAAGTTCTTGTTTAAATAATTTGAGAGATTATGTGAGGAAAATGAGAGACACGCAATTCAAGATTTCTGGTACACTACAACAAAATGGTATTGCAGAAATGAGAAATCGTAACTTATTAAAAATGGTTCAATCAATGATAGTACAAGCTAACCTGCCAATATCATTTTGGGAGATGTTCTTCTGGCTACTACCTATATTTTAAATCATGTGCCTTCTAAGTCTATTCCTTCAGCCCCATCTAAATTATAAAATGATGCAAAACTAAATTTAAAACATTTGTGGCCTTGGGGTCTGCTGGTTATATTCGCACCACTCCCATAAATATGAAAAACTTGGCCCAAGAGAAAATAAGCATATTTTCATAAGATATTTAGAAAGATCAAAGGGCTATGTAATGTATGGTGAACATCCTAATGGAGCAATGACAGAAATATAGTTGTGACAGGTCACATTTATTGAGAATGATTATTTTTCCAATATTAGTAAAGTAAAGAAAAATCTTGAGTTTTTTGAGTTACAAAAAATTGAAGGAGTCACACTATTTTTTGGTGAGGATGTAGAATTATCACATTCTAAAATTGCAAAAAACAGTGGGAGTGACTTGCGTCCTAGTGGGAGTGTACCACTAGAAAGTGACTCACAAGAGTTTCAATTACGTAGAAATGAACGTGGAACCATTTCTCGCCGTCATTTTGAGATTGAAGGAGAATTTTTCATGTGTGCTCCATGTGACTTTGATGAGTCTACTTCTTATGAGGAAGCATTAAGTTTACCTGCTTTAAATAAATAGATGGCTGCTATGGGAGATGAGAACTAAATTTGGGAATTAGTTGATCTTCTACCTGGGCCCAAATCTATTAAAAATAAATGGGTTTTAAGAATTAAGCGCCAGACAAATGGATTAATTGATAAGTAGAAGACCTAACTCGTGGTAAAGGGTTTTACCCAAAGAGAGGGTATAGATTATAGAAAAAAATTCTTCCATATGGTGAGATTTGCTTCTATTTGCCCTATTTAGCTATATATTTGCACATCTAAATTTGGAATTTTTCTAAATGGATGTGAAAACTGTATTTTTCAATGAAAAATTGAATGAAAAGATCTATATGGACCAACCTGTTGGTTTTGAGGTTGAGGCATAAGAGCACAAAGTATTTCAATTGAAATGTTCCATCTATGGCCTTAAAAATCTTCTGGACAATGGTACTTCAGATTTCATGTTGCCATTACTTCAGTTGGCTTTGAGATGCTAGAAAAAAACTATTATGTGTACGTCAAATGTACATTAAAGAGTTTTCTAATTTCATCTCTATACGTGGATGACATTTTATTAGCTTAAATGATATGAAAATAATTTTTACCACAAAAGAGTGGTTGTCCCCTACTTTTTAGATGAAGGATATAGGTAAATAAAATTATGTGTTGAGAGTTAAAATTTTAAGAGATAATCTAGAAAACTTCTTGGTTTATCTCAAGAAACTTACATTAAGAAAATTCTAGAATGATTTTATATGCATAACTCCAAACCTATAGACACTCCAACTAAGAAGGGTTATACGTTGAGCCTAGATTATTGCCCTGAGAATGATAAGAAAAAGAAGTAGATAATTAGAGTTACATATGCAAGTGCAATTGAAAGTCTAGTGTACATTATGTTGTGTACACAACTTGATATTTGCTTTGTAGTTAGATTAGTTAGTCGTTATCAGAGTAACCCAAGACCTATTCATTGGCAAGCCGTTAAGAGGATTTTTCGATACTTTTGTGGGACACCAGACCTCATTCTTTGCTCTCAGGGTGGAGACATGGGAATGAAATTTTGTAGCAATCTTGATTGAGCTAGTGATAAAGATGAGTATAAACCCAGGACAGGTTACACATTTATACTTAGTGGGGAGCTGTTTCTTGGCATAGCAAGAAACAATCATTCATTGTTTTGTCCATAATAGAGTCAGAGTATATTGCTTATTCAGCAACTGTACAAGAGACTGTTTGGTTGAGGAAATTTCTTCAGCGCCTAGAGGTTACTACTCTTGCAAATGAAGTCGTTAAGATATACAGTAATAATATGAAAACTTTGGCATATGCCAAGGATCCTAAATACTATGGCAGAACCAAACACATAAATATATGTTTTTACTATATTCGAGATGTTGTTGCGTGAAGTTTAGTGATCTTACAACATATCTCTACTAGCAAGATTGATCCTCATACTAAAACTACTAATAGAAATATTTTCCAAACTCACGTTAGAAGTTTAGGGCTTTATCATATTTGATATATGTTGTATTAAGTATAATTTAGACTATATTGTATGTATATTTGACATTGTTAGTATCTATTGCATCGGTGAGATTATTGTGTTTATTTTATGTTATAATATTATTAATCCACTCACATAAATGATCACCTAAGCACTTGAATAGCGAGCAAGATAATACAAATTAATTATGTTGATGCTTGGCAAGCGAGCAAGTAAACATCTTAATGCTTTGGGAGCATTCAAGATAAATTTAAAAAAATGGTCTTAACTTGTCTAAGATGAGACTTTCAAGAGTATTTATGAACTATTTGCACAACTTCATGAAGTCTGATTAAAGCAAAATGTGAGATCTTAGACATTGTTTAGATGAGTGACTATGTTAAGAAACTTAAGTTAGAACGACTCTGTGGCGACTAAACTAAGATTCCTACGTCCTTTGATTGTGACAAGCCCAATTCTTTCTCCTTTACCTTTTGATCTTATACATTATGATGTTTGGGGCCCTTTTTCCGTCCCCACTCTTGAAGGATATAAGTTTTTTTAATAACTGTTGATGACTGCACTTGGGCTACTTGGGTTTATCTTTTCAAGCATAAATCTGAAGTTTCTTTTCTCATTCAAACTTTTTTCAAAATGATTAAAACTCAGTTTGGTACTAAGATAAAAAAAAATTCGTACTGATCATGACACTAATTTTTTTTTTTATCTTTATATCTTCTTTCTAAAGGAGTTCTCCACCAACATAGTTGTGTTGAAACTCCACAACAAGATTTTGTTGTGGAAAGGAAATATCAACACATCCTTAATGTTGCTTGGGCTTTATTGTTCTAATCTCATTTGCCTCTCAAATTTTGGGGTGATGCTGTTTTAACAACCACTTACCTAATTAACAGATTACCTTATCCTATTACTCATAATAAATCTCCTGTTGAAATTTTGTGTAAATCCGCCCCTTCTTATGACCATTTGAGGACTTTTGGTTGCTTATGTTTTGCATCTACTTTACAAAGGGTCAGAACAAAATTTGACCCGAGAGCTAGGCTATGTGTTTTTCTTGGTTACCCTTTTGGTATTGCTGTAACATATATTCATATTGTATGTGATATAGACGACCATATGAGAGAGTGATTGGGTGGGTGCATGCTCCATCACTATGTGAGCTCTAATAGATCAATAAATGATCTATTCCTATGCTCTTGAACCTGAAATTATATCATGGGATGAAGACTCGATGTTGCTACTTTAGCATGTTCTCTTGGGGCCACGAATGATATGGTCTCGCGCAGCATGTCTAGAAAAGCAGTCAAGTTTAGTTGAATTGACATGAGTGTCTAAAGAAAATCATTTAGATTATTGTTATTATATGTATCATAGCCTGGGCAATTATATCGTTTTAACTTGATATAATCATAAGCATATTATAAAATATGTGGTCACAATTGTTTTGAGTCATAAACTTGTGAGGGATTAAAGACCCTTGACCTAGTGAGATCAAATAATCTGGGGCATAGACTTGATGTTATGAGTGATGTACTATGTTATTAAGATAGTGACTTAGTACTCCTGTCATTTGCCTTCTCGTTAGGCCGAACACTTCATTTTTGGAATAAAGGATAATTGATTGAGAGATTAAAAGGAGATTGTTAATCATGATACCCATTGTAGACAAGTAGATGATGTTAGTAATGTTTACCCCAGGACCCATGTTTTGTCCACATGGATGGGAAAGTTACAAATAGTTAATTAACTCCCTACCACTAGGAGTTAATCAAACTCCCCCTCTATAAATGAAAGTTTTTTGTACATTAATTATAAGAGAGAGAAAAAGTGAACATACAAAAAAGACTCTCCTCTCTATAATTTTCTAGAGCAATCTTCTTGATCAGCTCTTGATTTTAAAGTGTGAAATTATTTTAAAAGATTCTAGTAGCTTCCTAAGTGACGTAGAGGCGTAATCACAACAAAATGATGTGGGTTGTAAGAGAAGTAAAAATCCAAGATGGTAAGAATTTCGCTCTACTTGAAGTAATTCAAACTAACCTTATTTAACATTGATATATGCAAATCCTATTATTCGTAACATCAATGTTATATACTCGTGCCCAAATTAACCATTTGAAGTTTTCCAATTAATGATCTAATTTTATATATAGAGGTTAGGGTTCGAACTTAACTCTCTTATTTGAAATGCCATCTCTCTCTTATTTGAAATGTCATCTGATTCAAAAGATTTTTATTGATATCTAGCGACATGACATCACAACTTTTAATAAGAGCTGACTATTTATAATAATGAAAGTAAATATGATACAAATCAGATGTAAATGCATGGTTGACAAAATGTGAGAAATTCATGGAGAATTATGTAAGAAGATTTGCAGATCTTATCTTATTTAAACAATATATTTGGCTAAGCAACACAACTTTACATTGCAAATTGCAACTTATCAAAATTGTATTTTTTAATGAATAGACACATGTCAATTTTTTAAATTAGACTTTTGAAAGGATATGATTGTATTTGTCATATTTATAAATCAGAATTCAATTAGAGGAAAACTTTCTCCAATAAATAAAGCTATGAATAAGACTAGAACGGTGTAGATTTTTGCTCTATACCATTTTCAAGTTTGTTTGGCGAAAGGTTGTTGCTTTTGATTCTACATCAAGGGGTAAAGATTGGCCATATTTATTCCTTGGCAAACGTTTTCTTTACAGAAAATGATAAACTTTTTATAAGTTTTACTATGAAAATATTACAAATTGAGTTACTTCAATGTAATAAACACTAGTTTGATATACTATTCGATGTTAGATTTTTATTGGAGACGCATCTATTTGTAAGCCCAAATGGTAAGACTTTTATGCCTGGTTTGGATGCACATCTGAGCAGTACTTCATATTTTATCTGCGTATTCAAATCATTGAAATTAAAATCTTATTTCATATCTGATTTTTCAACTAATGCTACAGTAACACTACCTATCACATTTTTAATATATATAATTTTTTATTAGAATTTTTTATTTTATTGTAATCTATAATTAGAAAAATATATTTCAAATTTTAGAAAATATAGTTTAATAAATAGGTCATAATATAATAATATAAAAATATATTTTGGAAAAGTCAAAATATTTATGAGTTTTTAAATTAATAATAGATATTACTTATTTTTAATATATTCATAATATTTTCCACTCAATAATTAAAAGTAGGTTTCAATAATTGGTGAGACCCACCACTTTTATCAAGTCTCTTAAAAGTTATAACCATCTCATTTTATCTCACTATCCAAACACACATTTGTTTTACAAACCATCTTATCTTATCTTAATTCAAAAATCTCACTATTATTCAAAATATTTTATCTAATTTCATTTGAACTGCATAACCAAACAAAGCCTGTGACTCTTAACATTGTTTTTTATTCATAATTTTCATCTGTTTAAATTATTTGACAAAACATGTATGTATCAATGTGAATATCAAAGCAAACAACTTAGGGCTCATTCGGGAAGTGAAAATGAGATTAAATGAGAATTTTGTGAATAATAATAGGATAATTTGTAAATAGCAGTGAGATAATTTGAGTTGAGTATTTTTTAGATTTTAAAAAATGAAAGAGAAAAAATTGAATAAAAATATTATAAAGTTAAAATATTATTAAAATATAATTTTTTAATACTTGTTTTGTTTTGTTTTAAGATTTGAAAAAGTTGAATTATTTTTTGTATTTTGTTTGAATGTTTAGAAAAGCTTAATAATTAGGTAATAATTAGATAAAAAAGTTAAAAATTTAAAATTGAAAAATATTGATATTTAGATATTGAGATGAAAGAAAATGAGATAAATTGAAATTATCTGTAAATCAAACGGAACATAAGGAAGAGGAGAAATCTAATTAAGGCAAGAAAGGGACAACAAATGTAAATTATTTAATTCAACATATGTTTATATATACATATATATAAATTTTAAAATGTATAATCCTAAAAAAAAAAGGGTGGAAAAGAAATCCACCATTTAATTGTACACACGATAAGTGAGTGCACAAGTAAGACAAAAAGTCGCATCGATTGATTTTATTGCATCATTATATTAGAATAGTATTACTTTTGTACCTTTCTTTGTGTATGATAGTTCAGCACCCATTAAAATTAATTAAGCATAATCATCAAAGTGTAACGTCTCCCATCCACAACTCTCTCAAGTATTAAAATAAATACATAAATAAATAATTGAAGAAAATATTCATGCATCTATTATTCTCAAAGAGACCTAAATTCTCAACTCTCTCACAAGCTAAATAGTCAAACCATCCATAGTGAAAATCATTTCCTTTCTCCATTAATAAAGAGTATTTGTAGCAACAAGCTTCAGTCATTCTCCTAGCAATAGAAAATAAATCAAAACAAATACAATAGAAGGAAATGAACCATGAAAAGCATGCCCCAAGAGAAGCATTTTGTAGCTTTGGACCTGGAAAAAACAATCTGTGGCCACAAATCATTCACAACAATTTTCATTACACATCATCAGCCCCACATCCGATTAGTCATGCATTTAATTCATAACATGTCTACCTTTTTGGACAGGGAGGAAACATGCAAAACCCATATCAAAATGAAGTGAAAATACTAGTCACATGTCAAGCACCATAATCACAAAATCAGTCCAATTATGCCTAGGAGTGTAATTGATTCGGTTTAATTTTGCCGAACCAATATATACCGATTATGGAAATTTAAGAATTAATACCAAACCAATTCACCATCAAAGCCAATATTTTCAGTTTTTTCAATTTCAGTCCAGTCCCCTTTTTTAGTTTTAAGGATAAACAAAATCATACTTCCTTAAACTTTAACAAGTGATTGACCCATATATCTCATTTTATGTTATATTAATTTTATATTATAAAATTAAAATTTATATGTTATATCAAAATTCAAATATTATATTAAAATTTATAAGATTAAGTTATGTTATATTATAATCAAATGTTATATTAAGATTGATAAGATTAACTTTATATTATGTTGAATGTTATATTAATTTTATGCTATAAGATTAATAGATATAAATAATATTATTTTAAAATTCATGTTATATTAATTAACAATTTATCATATAATATATAATATATCATAAAAAATTATAAATGATATATATATGTACCGGTTCTTAAAATAAAACTCGAACTAGACCGATTTTCAACTAGTTTTACTAAATAGAAACAGGTACTAGACCAGACCGATTTAGAACCGAAACCAAAAGGTTTGGTTCACTGGTTTTCCTTTTTTTTTTTAATATTTTTTTACAGTCTTAATCATGCCCTAAAGTAAAATGGCTCCTTATTGCTAATCATAAAAAGATGCAACAATTAGAATTATAATCACATCCTACCACGTCATTGGAAACACATCCTGTCCACAATTGTAGAACGCATCAAACTAGAGAAAACCTCAACTGAGCTGAAAACTCAAGCAATTGTACCCCTATAAGCTGTTATTTATAAACTTCAACATTTTAGCCAAATTCACCACACATGTTGAATTCTTGAAGGACTGAACAAAAAGTAAAGACCTAGAATTCTGAATTACAACATATAAGGTAAAGATTTCTTCAAAGCGACGCCCCACAACTTTGCAAAGAATTAAAGTTCGGAAAGAAAAGAAATGTCTATTTTAGGAACAAATTAGACAACCTGACAACCAAAAATAGAAAACAATTAAAGCAAAATTTAATAAATGCTAGAAACAAAGTTCAGAAGTATGATTATGTTTTCTAGCATAGGCAAGATATACTCATTTTCATTCTCTTGGTGAAAAGTCTTGTAGTAAAATTGAAAGAACACGATGCATACAAGAGCAAGAACCAAGCATTGAACATTAGATAATTCTGTAAAAAGGCTTTTCAATTTATTGGTATAAATAAATTGGCTACGGATGAACTTTGAAAGTTAGGACAGCAAACAAATATCACAAAATGACTCTACTTAGTGCCTCCCGAAAGAAAATAAAATGCAGAAATATGAAAGCAGAAACCTGTCAAAACACAAGCATGTTAAGAAAAGAAAACCTAATTTTAAAGCTATCTTGATGACAATTAATTCTAGTCAATATGATAAATGCACATAGAAGCACCCTGAAAAGCCAGATTGAATCGTAGATATGGTACTTCCCTTTAAGTCAATCCAAGACATCTTCAACAACCCATAACAGTACAGTTGTACACAAACACACCAACATGCTCCTTCACACTAAGAACCTTCCAATCCAAAATTCCATCATTGACCTCTAATTTTGGACACCAAGAGTTCAGCACAATTCCTTCACCCTCTGGGCCTCTTTGGCCACCCACAACCAAAAGCTCCTCTCCACAAGCCTTGAAAGCAAGGTCCCAGCCATTTGCTAAATTAGCCCTCACTGGAAGCCTTCTCAACACATCCTAGGTCTTCTTCACTTTGTCGTACTTCTTCACCATGTTGGTCAAATGTTTGATTGCATATAACTGGTTATGCATATAACTGGTTATCCACAACTGCCACAAGAGGAGGAGCCTGAGTAGCCCCATTGGAAAATGGATACATATCCTCGATTTTCCTCCATTTCTTTGTCTGAAGATCATACTCCTCCCCACAGGTCAATGGAACAGTAGGATTTAACATCCCACCAATCACGTAGAATTTGCCATCCATAAAAAAGCAGAGCACAATCTACGTGGTGTGTGCATACTGGGTAACATTTCCCATGTACCAGATGAAGAGTCATATAATTCAGCAGATTGCAAAACATTGCCGTGTTTATCACTCCCTCCTGCAACAATAGAAATTGAACCAAGGCTACTTGACCCGAATAAACAACGAGAGCGGTTCATCCCCTGGCACTTGACCTAGTTGTGACAAATCAAACTATACTTCCAAATAGTAAAATCCAATAACTCACGACCAAAAACTAGGGCTGAGTAGAAATCCGAAAATCCGACTCTGACCCCGACTCCGACAAGTCGGAGCCAGAGTCGGAGTCGGAGTCGGAGTTTTTTTCCCGAGAAAAGTCGGAGTCGGTGTCGGAGTCGGAGTCCAGTCAGATTCGACTCCGACTCCGCTCCGATCCGACTCCAATCCTCCGACTCTAACTCCGCCTCCGACTCTGACTCCCTATTCCGACTCCGCTCCGCTAGCGTACATATTTTGTAAAAAATATGTGTTTTTCTATATAGTAATCATATAAATATAAATATAGTAACATCATTAGTTAAATCCAATAATATACTAGCAATTAGCACTAGTTATTAGTTATAAACTTATAGTAAATAAGTTAATAAATATTATTAATTTACTATATACTAATAGACTAATAGTAAATACTAATAGACTAATAGTATTAGAGTATTAGTATATAGTCAATTACTAATATATATAATAGTATACTATTAGTTGTATATATTAAATTAATATCTTTAAGTTATTATCTATTAGTAATTTAGTACTAGCGTAGTGTTATCACATATTATTAGTTACTAGTTATTACATCTAGACTATCTAGTTATAAGTTATTAGACTATAGTAAATAAGTTAATAAATATTACTATATATTAATAGACTAATAGTATTAGTATTAGTGTATTACTAATATAATATATATATATATAATAGTATACTATTAGTTAATATATATTAAATTAATATCTTCTAAGTTATTATCTATTAGTACTAGTGTAACTAGTGTTATTACACATAATTAGTTACTAGTTATTACATCTAGTTATTACATATTTGTTATAGACTATTCATTATAGTAAATAAGTTAATAAATATTACTAATTCACTATTATACCATATACTAACTTACTAATAGACTAATAGTATTAGACTATTAGTATATAGTAAATTACTAATATAGTTCAATAGTATACTATTGAGTTACATATATATTAAATATATATCTTTAAGTTATTATCTATCAGTACTAGTGTAACTAGTGTTATGGACATATTATTAGTTACTAGTTAGTAGTTATTACATCTAGACTATCTAGTTATTAGACTATAGTAAATAAGTTAATAAATATTACTAATTTACTATATATTAATAGACCAATAGTATTAGTATTAGTGCATTACTAATATATAATATATTTAATAGTATACTATTAGTTATATGTATATTAAATTAGTATCTTTAAGTTATTATCTATTAGTACTAGTGTAACTAGTGTTATTAGATATTATTAGCTACTAGTTATTACATCTAGACTATCTAGTTATTAGACTATAGTAAATAAGTTAATAATATTACTAATTTACTATATATTAATAGACTAATAGTATTAGTATTAGTGTATTACTAATATATAATATATATATAATAGGATATATTTTTACTAACTTAAATATATTTTTACTAACTTATTAATTTATTTTTACTAACTTATTAATTTGTATTTGTAACTTTTTTTTTCCCAATTTTTTAAAAGTTAAAAGTTGAAAACCCTAATGGGGTTTCAGCCTAACCCATTACGGTTTTCAACTTTTCATTCCTCCCCCTGGATTCCCTCCCCTCCCCTCCCCCTTCACTGAAAGTCTGGATCATTTTCTTCCTTAGTGCCTCACCTCTCATTTCAACCTTCACCGACAAAACCCTCACCTCTCATCTGAACCCATGCCGTGTCGTCGCCCCTCCGACCTCCATCACCCCTCTGAAAGCCCATTCTTTTCAAAACCGAGGTGCCTCTCTCTCTCTTTCTCTCTCTATAATTTGTATATCTTAACTATTTTTGCATTATTTTTGTTCATTTTCTTGATAGTTGTGGATATTAGGTTTGTTTGTGTGCTGAAATCGCTAGATAGTTGTGGATTTTAGGATTGTTGTGTGCTATTTATGAAAGGCCAAGGGTTTTCTTCATGAGAGATGGATGGGGGTCATGGGTTTAAGTGTACAAATGGTAGGAATTTATTGAAGTATGGAATTTGTTGGAATTTGTTGTTAGGATCTACTATGAAATACACTAAATGTTGTTAGGATCAATCTCCTTCAGTAGCCCTTGATGATCTGAAATGCTATTACTTGTTTTTTCCCATTCCTCTAGTAAGCACTAAGCAGATTCGCAGAAGCTTTTAACCCAGTAAGCACTGAGTTCGCTCGAACTCAATGTCGAGCGGCACAATCTGCCTGAGTTCCTCGAGCTCAGTGTCGAGCGAGGGTCGAGCGGCACACTCTACCTGAGTTCGCTCGAGCGAGGGTCAAGTGATTCAACCACATTTATAGATTCATAGGACATTTTTTCTCATTACTACTATATATGTATATCATATAAGTTACTTGAGTAATCTTTACATTAGTTCATGAATTTATTTTGTTTATATTTATCTTATTTGTTGTGTTCTACAGTTCTAGTTATTAAATAATGGATATGGAAGGCACAAGCACTCCTACATCCACAGGTGCATCTTGTCCTGGCATTCCAGCCCCAGAACAACCGATTGATATTCCCAGTCCAATAGTTGATGAGTCTAGCGGACCAATAGGCTCTTCGGTAGGTACTCCTAGTGCCTTTCATTCTACCCCTCGCCCTCCACCTGGTAGTAGAAATATTAAGAATAGGTCTGAGGTATGGTCCCACTTCACAAGAGTGCCCGATTGTGATCCCGAAGAGCCTATAGCTACTTGTAATCATTGTCATAGGCAATGAAAATGCCATCCCAAAAGGCAAGGCACTTCGGCCATGAAAACACACATCCAACTTTGCCCCAAAAACCGTAAGAGTAAATTGGATAAGAGTCAAACATTCTTGGTCCCAGAAGCAAGAAGTGAAGGAGGGGAAGGGGAGAAGACCTTAGGGATGACCAAATATAATGAGAAAAAAATCCGAGCTGCCCTTGTTAGGATGGTGATAGTGGATGAGCTACCATTTAGATGTGTTGAGGGAGAAGGGTTTCGGGAATTTGTTAAATCCCTTGATCTAAGGTTTCCTATTCCTTCTCGATTTACCGTAATACATTACTGCATGAGGGTATTATTGAGAGAGAATGATAGCTCGAAGAAAATGTTTTTGACCACCAAACAAAGAGTATGCCTGACCACCGACACTTGGATTTCTATCCAAAATATTAATTACATGTGTGTGACCGCTCACTTCATTGATAATAATTGGAAGTTGCATAAGCGGATCATTTCATTTGTTCGGATTAGCGACCATAAGGGGGCAACGATTGGGAGGGAGTTGGAGGAGTGTATGCTTGATTGGGGCATTGACAAAATCCTCACAATTACAGTGGATGATGCTACCTCTAACAACTCTGCTATTGATTGGTTGAGAACAAGGGAAATAGGAAGTGCGGATTGTATAGCAAGTCACGAGTGTATTCACATGAGGTGTACGGCACACATCTTAAACCTTATTGTGAGTGAAGGTTTGAAAGATGTTGATGACTCAATTGTAAGGGTCCGAAATTTGATTAAGTATGTGAAATCTTCTCCCCAAAGACTTACCACTTTCAAGTCTTGTGTTGACAGATCAAAAGTTCAATGCTCTAGTTTTTTTACTCTTGACGTGCCTATTAGATGGAATTCGACTTTTGTTATGTTGGACGTGGCTGAAAAGTATCAAAAAGCCTTCCAACTTTTGCTTGATGAAGATCCCTA
This sequence comes from Carya illinoinensis, assembly GCF_018687715.1. Lineage (NCBI taxonomy): Eukaryota > Viridiplantae > Streptophyta > Magnoliopsida > Fagales > Juglandaceae > Carya > Carya illinoinensis. Next base: position 14,353,561 of record NC_056764.1, on the reverse strand, counting down.
CTCACGAGTTTATTTGTCTGAGGATGGACATAGGAGAAAGGGTCTAGGAGCTCCTGGGCTGGATGATTGGGAGACCATAAGAAACTTTTCGAAGTTTCTTCAAATATTTTATGGTGTTACATTGCGCATTTCTGGTACACTATATGTTACATCAAATAATTATGTCCAAAAGCTTATTGTCATTCATAAACACTTGAATAATTTTTGTGACAATAGTAATCGACGTTTGAGTTCAATGGCTTTCAGAATGAAGACAAAGTATAATAAATATTGGGGTGATCTTGAAAAAATAAATCGGTTGTTGTTTATTGCTGCTATTCTTGATCCGCGGTTCAAATTGGTTACTCAAGCATATTGATTCAAGAAAACATTGGGTGAGGAGAAGGATGAGGAATTTGTTGCACTCCTCAAGAGGGATATGAAATATTTGTATGAGGCATATGTAGAGTTTGGTGGTGGGTGCATAATTGGTGCTAACAAAACTCAAAGCGGTGAAGCTAGTGCATCAATGGGGAGTAGTAGTACAATTACAGAGTATGATCCCTTGGATTTTTTGAGGGAGTTCCATAAAGAGCATACAGCATCCTTGATGGATTGTAAGTCGGAGTTAGAGCGGTATTTGTTGGAGAACATTGAGATTCCTACGGGGAGTTTCGATATTTTAATTTGGTGGAAAGTCAACTCCACCAAGTATCCAGTTCTTGCTCTAATGGCAAGAGATATCTTGGTCATTCCTATCACCACCGTTGCATTTGAGTCAGTATTTAGCACAGGAGGCCGTGTCCTAGATCCGTTTAGGAGCTCTTTGGCTCCTAGAACTGTAGAAGCTCTCGTGTGCTCGCAAAATTGGTTGAAATCTACTCCCATATACTTGAGTCAAAATTATTCTGAAGCCATTGATGATGCAGAGAGCTACAAGCTAGACTCAGGTAATGTATTTAGAGATTTTTTTAAGTTGTTATATGAGTTGATTTTAACATTTTGTAATACTAATTTCCTATACTTTAACATCTTAATGCAGAATTAGCCAATTCAATGGCCAGCATACTTCGTGAAGAGGATTGACAATCTTGTTTCTGGTATCTTATTTCAATTTTGCTTTCTTTATTTTTATAAATTTATATGGTATCTTATTTCTTTACTAATTTTGTTCTTTTTTTTTTAGGCACAAGTTGAAAAATGACATTTTTTGGACCTTTGGTTATGTATTTTTAATTTTAGGTTGTAATTTTGGACCTTTGGTTATGTATTTTTAATTTTAGGTTTTAATTTTGGTTATGTATTTTTAATTTTAGGTTGTAATTTTGGTTATGTAATTTTAATGTGTGTATTTAGTTTTAATTTAGTTTTTAACTTTGGTTGCACATTTGAATTTAGTTTTATTTTTTATAGTGATAAATTTTGAATTTAGTTTTGTTTTCTAATGTGATGATTTTGGTTTAATAAATTAGAAATCTCAAATTATATTTTTTAAAAAAATTGATATAGAACCCCAAATCCGATTAGAGTTACAAATTGTAAAATTGAAATGTTAATTGGGTAAAAAAAAAAGTTTAAAGAAAAGCCCAATAAAAAAGCCCAACTCCGACTCCGCTCCGACAAGTCTAAGTCGGAGTCGGAGCGGAGTGGGGTGTAAGCGGAGTCGGAGTCGGAGGTCGGATTCGGCCTCTGACAAAGTCGGAGTCGGAATCGGAGTCGGAGGAGGTCAAATCCGACTTCGGTTGAATCGGTGCTCAGCCCTACCAAAAACCAACAATTCACTACCCACAACCAAGGACTCCTTATCAGCATGGTTGAAACACTCATCGCAAGGCATTCTAGGCAACGCCATCCATTTCTTTCTCACATGATCAAACACTTCCCACCCTCTTGGATCACAAACTAAATATACCCAATGCTCCACAATCCCCAACTGCTTTCTCAACCCATATAAACACCCACTTTTAATTATACCATTAAACTTTGTATTAATACAAGATAAGGATGTGTAGTCCGATCTACTTGCCAGAGCAAGGCAATTCAATGCGACGTCGTCAACAAGGCCTAGGAGAAGCGAATCACTTGGTTCAAATCGGGGTCGACCATCATTCACTCCTCCCCATGAACTCATCTCCGAAATAGTAGTCACCTCCCTCCCCTCCATAGAAATAATCCTACCAAGCTTTGTTTATTATATTAAAACAAATCTCCAATATAACCCCCCCAACAAACGCAAGCACCTTTCTCAAAAAAAAATTCAATCTTGGCAAACGATTCCAAAAAACTATTTCTATACCACAGTTTCTAAATCTTGTCCCATTACTCCGAAAACAAAAAACGAGCTTTGCACGCAATCGGTCTCCATGTGTTTATTCTTTCCATCAATATAACAAATAAAGTATACTCAAAAAAAAAAAAAAAAAAAAAACTCCATTGATGCAACTTTGATGGCAAAGTATTTTCACAGTTACCGTAATCTCAGCTCAAGTGAATCGATTATGGAAACACGCGCATCGTCTGTATAAGATTCAGACTTCTGGTGACACGGCCGAGTTATATTGCTTTTACGGAATATATTCTCGGTTGATTTCCCGCAATCCAAACGGAGTTACCTGAAATTCATGAAAAAGTATAAATTAACACAAATTAATTTAAAGACATAACAAAAGCATTCGGTTGCTACCAAAAAAAGAAAAAAAGCATTTGGTCGAAGTTAAACAGTGAAATGAGCAAATATGTTACTCCATTACTATTATACAGGTGCGGTTGGATCCAGATTGAAAAATGATATCGTCATTTGGATCCAAATTGTTTGACTATTCAGATCCAAATAACATGTTCAATAGAGATAAATGAACGTTAAACAAAGGAGATGTCCATACTGGAAAGTGTGGAATCCGGGTCGGATCTTAGGACTAGGTTCCCCTTATATTTCACGGGAAATTTATTTCCACCAAACATATCGGCAGAGCCGGGCAAGGTAGAGAGAAAGGAGAGAGCGGTCTGAGGTGAACTTGGAAATGGAGTACATAGTGAGAGAAAGGGAGAGAGGGACGATGTTGTTGAAAAGTTGGGTGGGTTATAAAACTGAAATATATTGGGGAATTTTCAGCTAATGGCACTACTTTTGTGTCTATTTATGTATCTATCCTTAATTTAAGTCATAATATCATATGCTATGCCTTCTTCTTCTTATTATTATCATGAGAATACCTTATAAACGGTCGGGCTTCTAATAGTTCAAAAGCAGCCTACCAATAAATAATTGACACTTAAGCTTTCCACCACAACTATTTTATGGTTGCACTACATCTGATCATTGTGTATTTCAAAAACAAGTAAGTCCTTCGACACAGGCTCTCGCACCCTTCACACCCCCCCCCCTCGCATCTCCCTCTCCTTCCCATTGCTGTCTTCACGTTTGCCAACTCCAGTTGCACTACGTGAAGCACTGGTCTAAAATCCTCACCGCTTGGCCCTATTAAGGTACCCCAAACTATTAGCAAACCTTTTCAAATTATAATTAACAAAACCCATTAATTGCAAGAAGCAAAGTAGAAAGTTTATCATCTCTATCGAAGCTTCTTGGCCCCCTCTAATCACATAGGATTTGCAAGATTTTAAAAACTAAAGGGTCTGAGTGGAAAGATAAAACAGGAGTTAATGGGGGATGAAAAAATATTTGAGAGAGAGAGAGAGAGAGAGTAGAATTTGAGGAAAAGAGAGAGGAGAAGATGCTGAAATTCCTAGAAAAATATGAAAAATCAGAACTGGAATCTTGGCCGGTGTTCTTCAAGAGAGAATGGAATCGAAACTGGCCTTTTTTAGATTTGGAAACTCTAGAAAAAATTGAAAAATCGCTCCTATGAATCACAAAATTTCTCACAGGTGATGCTAATGCTTTTTACCCAGACGAAGGATTTCTGAAGGTTCAGGATTGTTTACTCAAATTCCTTGAAAGCCTTTCCTGTAAGTCTCTCAACATGCCTCACATTTTTAGTGCCTGGCCTCTCTAACCTAACCTCAACAATTCCTGTACACAAAATCAAAGGGTCTTTTAGCCACAAAGAGCTAAAGCCAAAAAAGATTTGATCTTTCTGAAGGGTTTCCATTTTTTCATGCACTGGTGGCTCACTGCCATCGCGAAGATCCTGAAAGCAACCATGTATGGGCTGAAAATGTCTAACGGAAGCTTTGCTAGAGCTTAGAGACAGAAAAGATGGGCATCGACAAAGATAAAGAGGGGCAAAGAGCTAAAAGCCTATTTGTGTGTGGGTGCTTGAATGGTTTGTGTGTGGTAAAGTCTATTTCTCCTATTGTATTTTTTCTTACGTGGCAACCACTGAATGGAGGGCTGCTCTTGAGCGTTTATTAGCCCGACCGTTGCAAAGCGGCTTTGTGTTATTATATCTAGCTTTTGGATTAGGTCACCACTTTATTTCTTTAAAAGTTTTCTAAATGATTCTAAAAACTCACCATTTTAGGATAATAATGCTAGTTACAATTTTAAAGTGTGTAAATTTTACACAATTATTTGAAAAGAAATAGATTTTATTATTAAAAAAATTAATTTTTTATGTGAATTTTAAATAAGCCTGGAATTGATTCTTCTCGAGCCAATGCCTAAGTGGTTAATGGAGACTGATTGTAAATTCTTTGGCATTATGTCTATGCTGATTCAAATCCAGCTCAATCCAATAATTCGACCATCCACCACAAAATGATAGAACCCGTAGCTTTGGGTCCGCTCCCGATCACGATTTTCCTACCCTCGAGGGAAAGACCCTTCTCTTTTTGGCCAGTTGTCGGCGAGAAAGGATTCGGACCCTTGACATCATGCATGGTTAGTAGCCCACGTACTCTAATCCTCTTAGCTACAAGTCCTACCTTCTCTCTATTGGATCTTTTCTCGAGACTACTGATTTTATCTCTTTATTTTACTTTTATAAAGAAATTCTCGACTTCTATCTATATTTATTTTTGTATAAAGAGCATATTCTTCCGCGAAGGTTAAAATCCATAATCTCGATCCCTCACTATTTTGGATGAATGCAAGACTTAAAACAGTTACATAAGCCTTTTTGGATAAATGTATCGAAGGAGAACCACAGCACTTCTAAGAAATGTTTGTCTTTAATTCCTTAAGATTCCATCAATAATAACCTTTAAAGTCTACATTTTCAGCCAGTACGTGTCAAGTTATAGAAGAAGATAGAACTTAAGTGGATCAAATCAATGGAATAAATTATTAATTATAAGAAATTGACAAATAATATTCCATGTTCCCATCCTATTCTAAATAATGAGTATAATTTATAGCCTTTTGATCTGCCATAATCTTGATGGTTAAATTTTAATAAATAATATAAAATATAACTTTTTAATATTATTGCAAGAATATAATATGTCAATTTTAATTAAGAGTTTATAATGCAAAACGCATGAAAAATACTCTTATACTTAATTGAAAGTCCAACAAACCTGTATATTTATGTTTAAAAACTCCAACAAATCTTAAGTATGGTTGATGTTTTCCCATAATTTATTTCTCTATTTTATAACAAAAATTCTATTTATAGTTACTTTTACATATTCTTTGCGAACTCCACTAATATGATTGGCTGCGTCACTTTTTTTAATAAAAAATAACTGCTTTAATTTGACTAATAACATCAGTAAAGAGCATAAAAAGTACTTAAAAGTGACTGTATGTAACAAAACTCATTTTATTTTATAATATATTTATCCACTTTCCGGAATCTCTACAATATTAAATAATATTTATCTATAATATTTATTCCTCTATTTTATGTCTTTCTAAATAAACTGTGTTTATATACAATATTAAATTGATAAAAATAATTTTATGAATTTAATAAGACTAAGTTATCTTTGCATTTGGTTTAAATATATGCATTATTTGCATGCAACCACATCATTTTGAATGAAAAAAAAAAAAGGAAAAAGAATACAATTGAGGTGTGTATATTATATATGTGTGTGTGTGTGTGTGTAAAATGAGCTCAAAAGCATAGCAACTTTCTAGGCCTAGAATTTATTCCCCGACTCATACATGCTTCTACCAATAAATCAGAGCAATATATTATATATTATGTGCATTTCAACTTTAACTTCACTGTTCTGCGAATATTACAGAGCTTATTAGTGGAAGAGCCACGTGGACAAGATGATTAGGAGGGCAATGATCCTAATTAAAGTAAAAGAAAAAAAAAATATATATATATATATAATGATATTTATAATTCTAAAACGTGTAAGTCTGTGCATGCAAATTTTTTTAAAAAAATAAATAAATCAAAAATTGACATAAAACATATGCTTTTAATAAAAGATTTCTATTTTTTTTTAAAATAAATACGTTACAGTTACTTAATTTAAGACTATATCTAATAATATTACGTGCAACTGATTGTACATAATAAAAAAGAGTAATGCTATATACAGTCGTGGAATTGCAAACGCCGCGCAATCTTTTTGAAAAAGAGTGAGGTTCACGATTAAAAAGTTAGTTTTTTTTCATGTGGGTCCCATATTAATTCATTTTTTTCAAAACGACTGCACGCCGCTTGCACAACCATAACTGTAAATATCATTTCTCAATAAAAAATACACAAAACAAAAATACAACTGGTACTATATATATGTACAGTAAACCAAAACATTTAGGAGTAGAGCAATTGAAAGTGAGGTATGGAAATAAAAACAACAATAATAATAATGATGAAAAAAAGTAGCACTAAATTATTAAATATTAATTCCACCTTTTATATGGTCGGAAAGTGTCATCAAATTCACAGTACAAGTTTTCCTAATTATGCCTCTTCGGATTGGACGGATATTAAAATCCGCACTTCCTAATGCCAAAACTGATAAAAAAAAAAAAAAAAGGATAAAATAATTAAATCGATTATGTAAATAATCATTAATGGATTATCATTAAATTACTACAAAAAAAATATTATTTGTAATGGATCATATGCGACGAAAATGATTATTTACGATTAAAATAAATTCAATTTAATATAAAATAATTATTTTTACAAAAGATCATAATTAATTTTAACTGAACAATTTTATTGTAACGAATGCTCAATCAAACTCGTGTTGGTTTGAGAGATCGTGTGATTAATAGTCCACAACAAATGTTATTAACTGTTGCCTAAGTACACCTAAAAAAAAAAGAGAGACAGGAAGATATAATTTATTACAAATTTACAATCTATCATTGATTTATTTTTCATTGGAAGCTTCACATGCATGACACGACTTTATGACATAATTAATATCTGCCACTTTGAATGTGGGGATGTTTTTGCATAGTTGTGGGTGCATCTCATATATATTTTTATAAGTTCCCAAAAGTACATTGATTTGCATATAAATTGAAAACAATATCATAGTGTAAAAAAGTGACAACCACTAAATATAAATAGTGTTATAAACTATCTTAAATTGTATGACCACATTTATCTAGTCGTCAAATGCATAGTACATAGTGTTAGTATAATATCAGCATAGTGAGTTGGCCGACATATACATAGTGCATAGTGCTAGCATAATACTAGGATAGTGAGTTGGCCGACATATGCATAGTGCATAGTGCTAGCATAGTGAGTTGGCCGACATATGCATAGTGCATAGTGCTAGCATAGTGAGCAAGCATAATCCCCTTTGTACGCCTATATATATCGTTGAATTCTTTAAGAAATTCATAAGTTTCATAACCTTTATGAGCTCTATCTCTTTTTCTCTCCTTTTAAAAGTTTGATAATACGTTATGGCTCTCTCTTTTCTATGATTTTATAACACGTTATCAGTACGAAAGTTCTAACGATTTTGAAGCTAGTAGTCCTCTACTTCAAGTAAGTTTTTCAATATATTTTTATATTCCTGATTTATATATGTAAAAAATGTCAAATCTTACAAAATTGGAATTCATTGCTCTTGACATTTCTGGAAAAAATTATTTATCTTGGATCCTTGATGCTGAGATCCATCTGGATGCGATGAACCTGGGAGATACAATTAAAGAAGGAAATCAAGGGTCCCTGCAAGACCGTGCTAAGGTAATGATTTTCCTTCGGCACCATCTTCATGAAGAATTAAAAACTGAGTATTTAACGGTGAAAGATCCACTTATTTTGTGGAATGATTTAACGGAGAGATATGAACACCAGAAAACTGTAATCCTCCCAAAAGCTCGTCATGATTGGATGCACCTGAGGTTGCAAGACTTCAAGAGTGTTAGTGAGTATAACTCTGCACTCTTTAAAATTAGCTTGCTATTGAAATTATGTGGTGAAAAAGTCACTGATGATGACTTGTTAGAGAAGACATATACTACTTTTCATGCCTCGAATGTACTCCTGCAGCAGCAGTATTGAGAGCGAAAGTTCAAAAAATATTCTGAACTTATATCTTGTCTTCTATTAGCTGAGCAAAATAATGAGCTTTTGTTAAGAAATCACCAGTCACGTCCTACTGATTCTATATCATTCCCTGAAGTGAATGGTACTAGATTTACATCATTCGCAGAAGCGAATGATGCATCTTTTCAAAGGAAAAGAGGACGTGGAAGTGGTAGGAAAAATTATAGAAGTGGAGGTCCTAGAAGTGACCACACTAAAATGGACAATAATAGATATACACCGTACCACCAGAAGTGGTTCAACTCAGAGAAGGGCAAAGGTCCTCAAAACAAATTTTTAAAGAAAAATGAAGATGGATGCCATAGATGTGGTATGACTGGACATTGGGCTCGTATCTGTCGTACAGATAAGCACTTGGTTGACTTATACCAATCTTCTATAAAAGAAAAAACAAAGAAATTTGAAACAAATTTTGCTGAACCATCATATGCTTTAGATTCTATAGATGGAGAAGATATTACAAATCTTAATGTTTCTGATTTCTTTGAGGATTCTAGTGGAAGTGTTCCATTTTAATTAATGTATTTCCTTTATCTTATTATAAAATATTTTTATATTTAGCAATGTTTTGTAGTAATAAAAGTTTTATTTATTCTTTTATACTTATTATAATTATTGATGATATGATTTATCTGAGAATGGAAATGGAGCATCCCTAAAAAATCGCCCTAAATAAATAATTTTATTGAGTATCTCATATGAGTGATACTTGTACCAAAAACTCATTATGATTTATGCACCTGAAGTTGCATAATTGAAATTGTGAAAGGAATATATATTTGAATGAACGTCTCGAATGTGCTCCTGAAGTAGAAATATGAAATGCAAACGTTCACAATATATTCTAAATCTGTATCAGGTCTTTCAGTGACTGAGCAAAATAATGAGCTTTTGATAAGAATCATTATTCACGTCCTATTAGATCTACATCATTCCCTGAAGTGAATGATAATGAATTTATATCATTCTATTCCCTGAAATGAAAAGAATGATGTGTTTCATTCAAAGAAACTAAGAGATTGGACGTGATAATGAATATCTTTTCGGGCCAGAAGCTCGTATTGGAAAAGCTGTAAGCTTTCTCTTTGAGATGATATTATACAAATTATTGAATCAAATATTATGATGCATCAAAAGGTGATATAATTCAAAATATTTGTATCTTTTCATGGTTATCTTGATCATCCAAAATCAATTACGATAAGTCGAATGATTTTCATATGGGCGTCCATAAAAGAACTAGAAGATTCTTTTACTATAAAGTTTTACCACCAGAAGTGGAAAGAAAAATTTGCTTGAAGCAAATAAGATGAAATTATTCGACGTTATCTTGATTATCATATGTGAACCAGAAATTCAGATGATAATTAAATTTTAGATACAATAAGATAAAAATGTCTCATATTCTAGTTGCTAAAATCCCAGCGATGATTGAAGTCCCTGTAGGACAATTAAGAAATTCAGCAGTCTAAAGACATGTATAAAGGCATGTGTGACTTATCGATACAAAAGATAGAGTATCTCAAAAGAGAAATGCACAAATAATTTGGTGCTCCTGAAGAGGCCATTCCCACAAAACAAGCAATAAAGTCCATCCAAATTCTCTGTATAAAATTCTCCTATATAAACTCTTGAAGAGTGCCCCCTGAAGATGTTTTTCATGAAAATGTCTTCCCTTGAAGAGGGACAGGTACCTGAAAATAACGAGATCTCATTACATTTCATGAATAATGGAGAAATTATGGATAGAAATAAAATCGTTGTCGACAACGTATTTCCATATGAGATGGCAATTGACATTACCAGAAGTAATGATGAAAGTGAATCAAGAATCGTCGAAAAATACGACGTAAAATATTGGCCAAATTTGAAAGAAACAATTCCTGCAGAATTGATTCACTAGTAAAATATGATGCATCGGGACTTATAGTCCAAACACCTAAAGATGTGATGCTTGTTGAATGTCAGTGGGTATTTATGAAAAGGAAATAAAAATATGATATATAAATCACGAGTCAGTTTCTCAATTCCTACAGAATTGATATCACTAAGTAAAATGTGATAAATATGGACTTGAAATCCAAACACCTAAAGAGTTGATTTTTGAATATCAGTGGATATTTATATACATGATATAAAAAGCCTGAAACTTTTAATATGAAAATGTGATATAGAAATCACAAGTTAGTTTCTCGAAGAAACAATATTGATATGATTTTAAAGTGGTTGAAATCATATTGAGATTTTTTTTTTAGCTTGAAAGTTACCGAGAGTTTGGATATGCATGATTAACTGTATATTTATATGGATCATTGGATCATGATATATATATATATATATATATATGAAAATCCCTGAAGGATAGAAAATGTCTGAAGCTTCTAATATGAATACATCTGTAAATATGTATTCTATCAAGTTTCAAAGATCCTTATATGATCTAAAGTAATCCAAACGCAAATGGAAACAAGCTATTATTGCAGTTTATATATATGATTTAAATGTCATTGAGGCTCCAGAAGAGCTCATGAAAACTGCACATATTTGAAATATAAATCTGAAACCCTTGCGGCTTTAAGGGGAAGATGGATGATGTTATTAGTCATGAAATACCATCTTTTAATACAATTAGTATTTCAGATTCATATTATGGGTTTGATATGAAGTGTGCATTATTAAAGAAGAAATAAAAAGGAACACACAGAACATCTACCAAAAGATAGAAACACAAATATGAATATTTGTGAAATATTATTTTATTATCTTGAAGCAAGAATTACAGAAATTTGAGGCACTTTGCCTCATTCTTCAAACGCTCTTGTTCTTCAAGAATCTGCATGGCATCCCTATATAAAGGGGTGGGCAATCGAAAAGAAGATTTAAGTAAGGATTTTAAATTCCTATTCTCTTGCTTTATTGATTCTATCTTCATGTTGGATTTCAGAAGAAGTCGCTCAAGTATAGCAATATTCTCGTGAAGATTGTCAACTCCACAAGTTCTGGATTGCAGTCGCTGAGAAAATGCGACAATGGATGATGAGTATCGGGTACTGAGACTCACAAGCTCATATATAGCTTCATTATCTGACCTATGAGTCAGATCATTATATTGCATAATAGCACCTATGGTAGAAGCAGGTACAGCTGATGAACGAGGTGCAGAGTACCTCATATATTGGCCATGAGAAGATCGCTGAGCCATTGTAGGATAAGAATGCAGAAAGAGATTGCAAAGTAAAAATGCAGTATGATTACAGAAAATTGAAGAAGATGAGATGCGAATGAAGATGAGCTGAATATCTCTTTTATAGAGAAAATTATGATACAGCATCTCTCGTGAAGCAAGAGAAAAGAGACGAAATATAGTTTCATAGTTCTGCGGCGCCTGACAGCTGCGGTGCCTGACAGCGGTGCTTGTCTGATGTTAAAAGGCTGGCCACCGTTTTTATTAAAAAATGAGGTTAGCGGTTTAATGTTGATGAATTCTCCACTAACTGTGTTATTTACAAGAACTCCAGAAGAGTACAACTCCAGAAGAGTAGTAATGAGCAGAAAGATCCAGTTGTGATTATTTTATCAACATGGATCAAGTCCACAGTTAGTTGGATATACAGATGCGAGTTATTTTTCAGATACACACAAGAAGATCATTGCAATTCATGAGAAGAAAGTTGAAATTGATATCAAGAAGGTACGGTCAAGTAAAAATCTGGCAAATTTATTCACTAAAGCATTACCAACTGCAACATTTAAAAAGATTATGCAGAACATTGGAATGCGGAGGTTTGAAGACCTATTATCATGCACTACCAACTGCAACATTTAAGAAGATTATGCAGAACATTAGAATGCAGAAGTTTGAAGACCTGTTATCATGCACTTTTCAGAGGAAGTAATGTCTTGAAGACTTGTGCTGATTGTACTCTTTTTCCTTCGCTAAGGTTTTATCCCACTGGGTTTTCCTTTGCAAGGTTTTAATGAGGCAATCCTAAAGCACTCGGCGATACACATAAATACTGTACTCTTTTTCCTTCGCCATTGGTTTTTTCCCACAGGGTTTTTTCTTGACAAGGTTTTAACGAAGCATATTCTTTAAATATGGTCATCCAAAGGAGAAGTGTTATAAACTATCTTGAATTGTATGACCATATTTATCTAGTCGTCAAATGCATAGTGCATAGTACTAGCATAGCGAGTTGGCCGACATATGCATAGTGCATAGTGCTAGTATAGTACTAGTATAGTGAGTTGGCCGACATATGCATAGTGCATAGTGCTAGCATAGTACTAGCATAGTGAGTTGGCCGACATATGCATAGTGCATAGTGCTAGTATAGTGAGCAAGCATAGTCCCCTTTGTACGCCTATATATATCGTTGAATTTTTTAAAAAATTCATAAGTTTCATAATCTTTCTGAGCTCTATCTCTTTCTCTCTCATTTTAAAAGTTTTATAATACGTTATGGCTCTCTCTTTTCTATGATTTCATAACAAACAGATTAATATATATATATATATATTTCATTCCTAAATTCACTTCTCTAATTCCCCAAAAGAAAATAATAATCTCTATGGCACAATATTATGTGCTCTCATGCATGCATAGCGAAAGGATTAGATAGCAACATTAACATGAAAAGATGGGAAGGAATCTTTTACTTTTATCTATTCCATGCCCTAGTAGCATAGGACTATGTGAAGAACAATTTGATCAACAGCTCCTAGGCTTCTTCAATGTGTCACTTTTCAACTTCAACAGCATCCTACCTTTTTTTTAGTAAATGCGGAATGTTAGATACAGTTTAAAGTATAAAAATGTATATCTTTTTTATTAGTAATGTTATATATAATCATTTTTACGTACTTTTTGTGCCCTCTACTGATATGATTGGCTGGATCAAATTTTTTTCATACATAACAAATCACATCAGTGGAGTACGCAAACAAATACACAAAAATAACTGCATATAAATTTTTTTTTATATTTATTTGTTTTTATTAAAAAGAGTGTTCAAAATTAACACTAAAATCATTTCTATTTATAAATTATAATCCTCTTATCTCTTTCTTGACTCAAGAGAAAAGAAAAAAAATATAGCAATCATGTTCTATTTTGGGAAAGAGATTTCTTACAAAGGAAAGGATGTATATTATTATCATCACACCCAAATAAATGAAATTGTACTGAAAGTTTTAAATGGGAGGGGAGAGTGATCACATGGGGTGAGTCTGTCAGGAAATCCAAGTGGGATGGGTTGGATTCACAAGGGATCTGACACAGGAAGCATGGGCGCTGCGCGCGCGCGCAGAGAGAGAGAGAGAACAAACAGCCTCTTACTATGCATCCGGTGCCCCGCCCAGGTGGTCCCTTTTTCTTGTGTATCACAACTACACCATATTATTAAATTTCCTCATTAGCAAGAGCTGATCATTTTCGCAGAAAAGTTTGAACTTTTGAATTCCATCTCCTCTTATATGAACAGATCATTCATATGTAATATTGAAAAGAAAGCAACGGTAGTACTGTACTGCAATGCATGCAGCATATATAGAATATGGTAAGATTTTGACCTCATTAATATTCGATTTCAAGCCGAAAGTAATGAAAGTTTGGGATGAAATAGACTTGAATATATAATGAATTCAAATGTATAATAAGACAGAAGGAGCGTATATTTGCGATATATCCTGCAAATAGCAGTAGGTGGAGGAGGGTAAGTAAGATCATGCATGCATGGCTGGCTGGCTGCGAGCAAAGCATTAAAAGTAGTATTATGTAAAGTTTGGTCATTTTGCATGAGCAAATTCACGATCATCTTTGTAAGCAAATGCGTGTGTTGCTTTTTAGTCCGTGCAGTTTGGACTTATTCACCTGCGTTACGCCACCGCCGGATGAATGAGAGAGAGAGAGACGTGTTATATGGCCAACAAGGCTGAAAGTAAACCTAAAAGGATTAAAATAAACTAAGCAATTCTGCGGCGGCTAAGGATAATGATTACATGATGATAATTACCAAGTTGGCAGTAGTTGCTTTATCCTCTTAAAACAAGTTGCAAAGGAAGGTTCATACTGCTTTCAACAATGAATGGCTTCTGACCTAATTCTGCCCCAGAAAATGGAGATTTTGACATTTTTTTGTCTTCTTCGGCCCTTTTGTTTGGGAAGGGGCAAAGTTTTAATACAAAAAAGAAAAAGAAAAAGAAAAAACAGATGCTGGCAATGGAGGTTAGACGTAGGGGATTCAATCAGACAATCACCATGCTGAAAATTCAGAATCGTTTTAATTTTGTGTAGTGTTTTCAGACTCAAAGAGGAAGATCAGATCATGTAAATGGTGTTCGGTTGGCAGAGGTTTAATTGAGTAACATAACAGGGAATCTTACATATATATATATATATATATGCATATATTTTGAGTGAATGAAAGATGGGTTAGTTGAGGCTTGTGGACACCATTTAGGCATCGTTCTTGTATCATAATTTCTATGAAATTTCGCAAACATTGATCTGAATTCATTTGTCAAAGACGGATGGATGTCTTCAAAGATCGATCATGGAATATGTCTAAATTAAAGGTGGTGTTTGGATCAGGATACTTCAATGCTTCATTTTTCTTTTGTTGGTCAGAGGATTTATCTAAGACTTGCCTCTTCCTCGAGGGGGATTTTGATGCATTTTAATCTTTTAGGTTTATTCCAGTGCTCATTTTCTTGTTTTATTCCACATTAATATACTAGTCAAAATGCAGCAAAATAATGCGCCCTGATACTGACTGTAAGCTTAACATAACAGGGACATCCAGCCAGGCATCTGCTAGTTTTATCAATCATGCCATTAATGACAACAAAGCATAGGTTATGACGTTTTAACTTTAAAGTCAAAAAGTATAAGGCCCGTTTGGTTAGACAAGATAAATTAAAAGTTTGAACAAAATATTGTTAGAAAATAAATTTTTAATACTTTTGTTTTAAATTTTGAAAAAATTCAATTATTTTTTATATTTTATTTAAGAGTTTGGAGAAATTGTAATGATTATATAGGATAAATTAATTTGTGAAAACAAGCCAAGCCTAAATAACTAGAACAAAATTCTAATAATCATGAAACTGCTATTGAAATTAAAAAATTCTACTTATCGTCCCCTACACCATACAAAAACATAAATGTATATGTTTAAATAGAATAATAAAAATAACAAATCACATGTTTGTGTTTGGTGTAAAGATACTAAGGAACCTGTACTCCTGATTTTATGCCATAATATTTTCAGAGATGCGGAGGATGTCATTTCCTCAATTCAGAATATCAAAAAAGCACAAGCCTATCAACAGTTTTGAACCACGAATATGGTACTACAAAGAGAGAAAGATAAGGCATAAAAATATTCAAAGATACGAACACATTATGGGGCATCCAGCTCAGGACAAACTCTTGTGAAATCTGGAACTTAACATGATCAAAACCAGGCACTTGTCAAATTTAACGATGGTCTACTAATGGCAAGAAGGTCCAGGCTACGATCTTTAACTTTTAAGTACAGCAATTACAAATAACCCAAGAAAAGTTTTGATAAACGAGAAAGCCAGCCAGCCAGCCAGCTCTACATAGCAAGGGAGCTACCAAGATCCCTCTGCACCCACGGTTGGGTTCTCGAAAGCAGCAAATCCCCAGAATGTCTTCAATGCATATGGCTGAGAGATAGTTACACCTTCTTCTGTGATCTTCGCAATCTGAAATTCGAATTCAGGTCGATTAGAAATAATTAAAAGCATGCCACCAAGTTAAATTACAATGTGAAAATTTTTTTTTTTTCTCTCTCTAGTAATGTTTTTTTATTGGTAAGTAAGTTAAGCACATATAGTGGATATAGAAGCCATAACCACATTCATATCAAGTGCAAGTGCCATTCGACCTAAAGTTAATTGGCCAAAATTTGGTAATGATACACCTGCAATTCTTTTAAAATTATTTTACAACCATTTTCAATCAATAAATGCAGCCGTGCAACTTCATTAAAAATGAAATTCAATTTAACATGATTACCATCCATTTAATATCGAATTGTAAAATAGTTGTAAGTTAATCATTTTCCTACTAGAAAACGTGTGAAAAAAAAGGTAGTTGGTAGATAGTATCCATAACCAATTCCCTTGAACACTTGGCCATAAGATGCAGATTAGATTGGCTGTCTTTCACCAATAAGAACCCCTAAAGAAACACCATTAACCTTAAGCACCAAAACCACTCTAGATGGAGAGTATAAATGTGCAACGATAAAGAAAGATGTAAAATACCAACTCTGGGAAACTGAAGCATCCAATTTGTACATATTGTCAGCCATCCTTATACAATGCATGTATAGATAATGAGATTGAAGTATCCCTATCACAACCCCTAGGAGGATTTCCCCGGACCACACCTCGACACTACTCTTGGAAGGTCATGACAGTCACATGGCTAGCTTGCATGCATGCCTTGGCTCAAGCCGAGACACACAGCAAGCACCCATAGAGGCTACTGGCCGCGTGCAGTCCCTGCGTGAAGGCATGCACATTCCCTTGCGCATGCGCGCTTCAGCACCAGGCAGTGAGGTTAGTGGCGTGCCCTCACAAGCATACCATCCAGTACATGGCTCCAGTCTGTGCCTTGCAGGCAAAGTTAGTGGCATGCCATCCAGCGCATAGCCCCAACCCGTGCCTTGCAGCCCCAGAGCCCAGACCATCAGCTTAGGCTATGCATGCCCATCGCCCAAGCCACCAATCCGGGCCATGCAAGAACACCGTCCAAACCACTTGACTGGGCCTCATAGCAGCAGCACGGCCTATGCCCACCATCAGGCCTAGGCTTGGCACCACGCCATGCCACCGTCAACAGGTCAAGCACAGCACCTTGCCGTGCCCACTACCAGACCAACACATGGCACCATATCATGCAGCCAGCCATCAGACCAGACCAAGACTAGTCTAGCCATGGGCCATGCACTACCCTAACCCACCATGGGCCATGCATGTCACGGCCATAGGGCCATTTATCCATTTTATTATTTTGTTTATTTGTTTTATTTATTTAATTTGATTTATTTATTCATTTAATTTACTAGGGACCTTTTGGGAGTTTTCAATTTGTAAGCTCTGTAAATAGAATCCTTAGTCATTTCATTTGCATCTTTTGGCAATTACCCTAGAGGGAGATTATTTGTTTAGGAGATCTTATTTTAGTACTTCAGCACTTGGACTACTTGGGGGCAATTCGTGAATCCTAAGGAGAGGATCTTCACCTTGCAATTCGTGAATGGGTGTTGATTCATTTATCAATCTTATGAGATTTATTCATTCAATCTTCCATTGTTGATCTTTATTTTCCATTTTTGTTCATATATTTTCTCTTGATTACATAAATTCATCCATCTTCCCATCTCTCAATCATAAATCATGCCCAACCCATTCCCACCTCCATACATCTATAATTCTCACATGCCATAGCCTAGATCTATAATTTCATATCCTTTCCATACACTTTCTCACTTACCAAACACATCTTTAGCCTCCATAAGACCCAAGTCCATATCATACCACTTCCATAAAGCCATAAAACCCTAGATTTAACCTAGATCTACTTTTCCAACAAGCCTAACCGAAAACCCTAGTCTCCATAAGGATTTCCTACATTTAAGGAAACCCTACCCCTAGCCTCCATACTCCAATCCCTAAAGTTTAGGGTCATCCCTAAAATCTCCCATAAACCCTAAACCTAAGCTTACCCATCATAAAACCCTAGCCTCACTTCATCTAACCCTAAAATACCCTAAGTGGCACCAACTACATTACCAAACCCTACATCATCCTAAGTGGCGCCTACACCAAGAGAGATCCTCCAATCTGTTCCACTTTGCATCATTACTCAAACACATCAATTAGATCACCCTCAATCATATTTTCCATCATTCCCATACATCAAACAAGCCCTAAACACCAAACCTCACCTTACCACAATTGTCATTATCGCCATTGTTGAGCAACAAACAAGCAAGAGGGCTTAGGCAATCGGTCAACCCAAGGAGAACAAAGTTGTGGAAAACTTAGTGTTTGGGGACTTGACCGAGATTCCCAACAATCCCATCCGACTCGTACACGACCATGGCTTTGTCTAGGATTTCCCTTTCCTCCATACTAACCACTTCAGAAGCCCCACCCTCTGTTTGATCCTTTCCAGGGCTCAATACATCTATTTTCAGAGAAGACGATTTCTGGGGTGATACCAGCTTGCCTTCTTCTGTAGTGATTTCTATGTAGTCCCCTGCGAAAGTAACATTGGCTCCGATGACTTATTGGCAGCACTAGAAAAGACCCAACTTCAAAGCTCAAGTGGACTGCGGTTTTAACCTGCCTGTTCTGGGTCGAATGGCCCTTAGAGCTATGGGCTTGTATCTTCCCTTTCTCAGCCCAAAAGCTTCGTGTACCACGGAAGCCCACAATCGAGTCTGTGGACCATTTCTTGCCAGCAACTTCCTTCACTTTTTATCCCTAACTGAAGCCCAGGTATAGCTTAGCCCATTTCCTGGTATACCCAACGTATTAAACCTCTGACCTTCTCTCTCAAGTGTATCAATTCTTCTTTAAGGTTGTACAGAGTCCTTTCTGCATCTTGCCCCTTGTTCAGATAGGCACCATCCCTTCTTGCATAAGCTCTGGTGGCTGACGGCGCCTCAGGCCTCCTATCTCTGCAAGTCTCACAAATGGTAACTTTTTTCCTGCAAAATACCTATACTACCCTTCACACTGGTTTTGCATCCCATCCCTTCTTGGTTTCTCCACAATGTTTCTGGCATCGCCGTTAGTGACTGGCACTAAGCATGAAACAGCCACTGCATTCACTCCCCTACTAGTGTCCTTGCTCATTATCCATTTGAACGTTTCAGCCCCTCCATATTCCTTTGCTTCATTTTTGCCTGCAAAGCCACATAGCCCACTCAGTTCCATAGTCATCTTCCTCCGTCCTTTGCCTTCCACTTCTTCAAGGATGATGATAAGGCTCTTTCTCCCACCATCTCTATACTCGAATATGTTCAAGTACCTACCATATGCGTTGGAGGATCTCTGTGCAAGAAAAGCAATTCTACCTAAGTGGGATGTTCTAATGAATAGGGGTGTAAGAATTTGGGTCCATAGCCACCACATGAGACAAGAATGAATCATTTTCCAAACATGAGCAGCATTCTTACTACCCTTCAAACCCTTCCACCCTACCAATAAATCCACCACTTCCTTGGGCATAACCCATAGTAAACCGGTCTGATTCAAAACCTCATTCCACAAGAACCTGGCCACCTTTATATAAATTTATTAAGGTTAAGATTTTTAACATGGGGTATTAACTATTAATTATTAATAATACACATACTATTAACATTATTTTTTTTTATAAGTACATACTATTAACATTATTAATTTATTTTACTTAAGTAAAACACTTAATTAGTTAAGTATATATTTAGACAACTTAGATTAAATCATTCACTTAATTATTTTTTCTTCATTTTATATAAATTTTTTTTCAAAAACTTGAAAAAATAAAAAAATGACCCGGACCGAAACACCCCAATAAACCAACCAGACCGAACCAAAAAAGTCCAATCCGACCTGGACTTTTGGTGTACCAAACAATTCAGTCCGGTCCAAAATTCTCCTCCAAGACCAACCCAGAACTTATTCCTAGTGTTGGGGCTCTTGTTTTTTTTTTTGGGGGGGGGGGGGGGGGGGGGGGGGGGGGATAAACGATGAGTTTAAATTCCACTAGGCAACATGGGCCACGGTGTGCTTCCCTACCCCAAAAGGTGGATTGGGTATTCGGAACTTGCAATTTTTTAACAAAACTTTGCTTGGCAGATGGCTATGAAAATACCACTATGAAAGGGAAGCATTATGGAGAGCTGTCATAGAGTTGAAGTATGGAACCATAGGGAAGATAGTGTTTGAATGAGGTAAGTGAGCCATATGGAGGACTATGGATACACATAAGAAGAGGATAGGACACATTCATGAAATATCCGTTTTGAGGTGGGTGATGGGTCTAAAATTAAATTTTAGCAAGATGTATGGTGCGGTGATAGGGCACTCAAGGAAGCTTATCTAGAATCTATGGCATAGCAAGAATGAAATAAGCATCACTTGTGGATCTCTTAATTATAACTAATGGAACTCCCCAACGGAACATTACATTCTTCATATATGCACAAGATTAAAAGTTGCGGCTTTTTCGTTTTTATATGATCTAGTGTACTCTACCCATATGATGGGGGGCTGAAGACAAGATCTTTTGGCGCTCTTCTAAGAAAGGGAAGTTCACGATCCGCTTCTACTATCAAGCCATGACCCTGCATAATACAAATCCATTCCAATGGAAGAGTATTTGGAAGACAAAAGCACCACCCCTGAAAGCAAATTTTTTTTTTTTTTTTTTTTTTTTTTTGGGTATGGATGGCTTCCTTAGTGAAGATCCTCACAATAGATAACCTACTGAAACGCCACATCATAGTCATTGTGAGATTGATACGACCTTGTGGAATGACTTCTTTCCTCGAATGGGCTTAGCTTGGGTGATGCCGAGAAGAGCAATAGACCTCCTAGCTTCTTGGTGGCAACCCTCAGATTGCAACAGTGTGGAAGATGGTCTCAATTTGTCTATGGTCATATATTTGGAGAGAGAGGAATGCAAGAAACTTTGAAGATCGAGAGCGGTCAATGGATGAGCTTAGAAGTTTATTTTTCTATACTCCATTGGTTGATTGTAATTGACTTTAGTGGCATGTTTTTTCATGACTTCCTTGTATCATTATTAAACTAGCATGGATACTCTTCACATGCCCCATATCAAGCCTTTGTCTATTTTATGCTTAATAAAATTTTGTTTACCAATAAAAAAAAGATGATGGGAGTGAGTATATTCCACAAGCAGCTTGGATGGTAAGAAAAAAGGACTGTTGACCATTTATTATAAACTTTTGGAATCTGGAGTCCCCTCAAGGCCACTGGAAGTTCACCTAGCCGTTAACTTTAGGGCCCCGTGGGATTAGTTGAGGTGCGAGCAAGCTAGCCCAAACACCCACGGATATAAAAAATAATAAAAATAAACTTTTGGAATCCAAACAAGTACGGAGGAGAAAGAAAAGAAAAAGAATAAAACTAGAAGTCCCCAAATCTCATAATCTTCCAAGTCTTTACTTTTAAATAATGTTGCTTGAATATTGGCTTTTCCTCATTGGTTGGAAAAGCCTGTTAGTAAATATTCATCTAAGCAAACCTATTCTTTTTGTTTTTTGTTAATTATCAGATTTTGCAAGGATAAAATTCTAAAGGACACCCATAGTGAGTCAAGCCTGCTAAAATTCCTTCATAAGTGCTTTTTTCCTATGCCTTAACAAGTGCTTTAGAAACCATGTTTATGATGCTGATGCCCAATTAGCAATTGAATTGTGGAATGCATACAGAAAAGACAGTGAGATTAGAACTGTTACGACTTATCAAAACAAGATTAGAACTATTATGACAGAGAAACCAGAAAAGAGGAAGAGGGAGAATGAGAGAGGTGAGTTCATTCATATATTTGAGGCAGGATTTCACAAATTCCTCTAATTCTTTAAAAACACAAAACCAAAATTAAACTGAACTTTAAAAATATTTAATTTCAAAATTTTATATGAAAATCAGATACGGTATAAGATTGAAAAATAAACCTCCTGTCAAAAAAAATTAAAAATTAAACTACAATCTTTTTTCTTTTCTTTTTTCTCTTTTTTTTTTTATAGTTAAAATACAATCATTTTTCAAAATGCCATTTGCTTTTATATCAAAGGTGGTACAACTTTTTAATAAGAATCTTGCTTGGTTTAAGAAAAACATAAGGGTAATATAGGAAATTGAGAAAATAAAGAACTCACTTCTAAAAAGTCAACGTGTTTTAGGATATCTCAAAAGGGTAGTAAGATATTTCGATTGGGAAAGATGGAGTACAAAAATTCAAACAACAATCTCACAATCTACAAAACCAAACAATGGTGTTACATTGTTAAGCGTTGAATTCTAATTGATATTTTTTTTTTTTTATATAGGTAAAAGTAAATTTTATCAATAGAATCCTAATTGATATTCAAAATACAACAAGGATGTTTGTGGAATTCAATCTTGGAGGCAGTTTTAACACCAAGAAAAAAAGTGACATTCAAATTCTTGCTTAGTATTTTAATAAGGATATATATATATATATTTTTTTTTTTTACAAAAATGCATACAAAATAAGATTTAGAGAATACAAACATCAAGAGTAGTTGCAGAATTTATTCCAACAACTAGATAAAAAATGAAATGTTTTCCACTAATATAATTGTAAAACTCTTACTTATTTGTCAGACGGTCTTAAATATTAAAGGTAATAATGGTAAATAATGTAAGGAAACAACAAACCTGAAGCTTGTTGACAGCAGACCGGTCACGATATAGCAGTACACGCATACATTTCTCCAGTAACTTGACGCCATCTTCAAAACTCAAGTTCTCGTGCCACTCATCACGAAGAATAGGCCGGGCAAGATGATTCCCAAACCCAGTTGCTACATGATTATCCTCAAAATTTACACCTATCATGCTAACCTGAACCAAAAAATGCAGCAATAATTGCAGAGAAATATTCATAGATGCAGATAGTTAGCAACAGAGCGTCAAACAAAATGGCCAATTAGGATTACCATGCCAAGGTACTTCTGCCCATTTTTCACTCCACCAAGAATAAGTGAGTTCCACAGTGGATTAAACTTGTTCCTCCTATTATACATCATACGAGTTAAATAGCTGTGCACCTCTTTAGGCCCCAAAGAATTACCATCATCCCACATGTTGTCATAGAGGCTGCCAACACCAAACACAAAATTTACAATCCCTTAGCCAGGAGAAAGAAATACAAACCCCCTCCCAGGGGACCCATAAACCAAGTTCCCTGTCCCATGACACTCAACATAAAAACAAAAACAAATGTAAACTAGATGCAAAGTTCCAGCTCCTCCATCTCTCCCAAAACAATCCGCACTTACATAAGCTCATCGAGAGAACGTAAAATCTCCTGAAAATCACTTATTTCCCCACTTGCACCAAGAATAGAATGTTTTCCTATAGGCTTCACTCGCTCCACACTCTTGTATCGCAGGGTAGACCCATAGGAGCCTGCCAATTAACCCACCAAGAAACAAATGGATACTTTTTATTTTATATAAGTAAGATAAGATTTTCGTAATAGCTAACGAGGGTTTCAAACCCTGGTACACAAAAGTATACAAGATATTGCCAAGAAACAAATATATTCATAGATAAGTTTTCCATTACATATTAACAAAAAATAGTAATAAGCCTTGATATATGGGTGGTAAGTGAAATATACCAAAAACGCTACCAAAGTGGTTCTAAAAAAGGATGCAAATTAGTTGTGGAGATAAAAAGACGATAATAAGAGACTGCATGGAAGATGATGGGAGCATGCAAATTTTTTTTTTTATAGGTAAAGGGAGCATGTAACGTGTTCATATGGTTTTGTATACTTTATGCTAATGAATCGGTATTCAACAACATATATCATATGCAACTTAAAAGGAGAAAAATCTTTTACTACTGAATCGGTATTCATAACCATGCCCTTCTGGATACCTTTCTCTAATCCAAAAAAACCAGTATTAGCATAACTGAATACCATCTAAAATATCTCAAGTGCAATTTACAGTTCCAAGAGGGTGACAAGTAACTGGACTCAGTAAAGTTTTTCAGGAATCTAAAGACGAATCTACACGCTGCACACACATACATATATAGCTACATATATGTACCAGAGAACGAATGCGCGCACATGCATAAACATATATCGTTTTTCCTGGCCATTCTTTAAAGATGGTTCTTATCTTCTGGGTTGCCGTGTTTTTAGAAGCATCCCTATTAAGCACTAATCAATTGTTTTAACAGCACCAAACTCGATGGTTCATCATGAAGACAACATTAATTTTAACGAAATTAAATTAAAATTCGAATTAAGGACAATGAGTTTAGCAACCTCCCATATCAGCCGCCATAAGAATTCCATCTTTGTATTTGATAGCAACAACGGACGAGCCAGTAACATATGGGTACCTAAACCAATCCAAAAAGAATTAAATAAATAACTCGGTCTGCATTGTAATATTTGTACATAGATTTAAACTTTAACCTAGTAGCTATTCAAAACACTCAAGATTTCTAGAGATTGCCAAAACCCAAAACAACCCTAACCATAAATCCATACGAAACAATAGATACATGTATGAAACAGAGAAAGAGGGCATACAGAGTTCTTTCCGAGGCGGCTTCAGAGCCCAGTAAGTTATGCTGCTTGGCTTGGTTTGAATCCATCGTCAGCTGCGTGAATAACAAATAAGGGCACTCAGTAACAGAGATCTGAGCCAAGTTTGAGAGTTTTCGGGGAGACGGACGAAGATAAAGTGAGAAAGAATACGGTAAGCGAGTCTACATGTAAAATTGAGGGATCCGAGACTGACTTGTTTGGCAAGACAGACTTGGGTTTGGGGGCCTAATTAGAATAAAGCAGGCTTTGGGCCTCTTAAAAGTGAAGCCCGTGGCCATCATTGCTGGCTTGGGCTCTATTTAATTCTTTTAATTAAAAATTAACGTATTGCCAATTAATCTAAAAGATTTTGGCACGTATATTTTATTTTAAGCTTGGAGTGAATAAACAAATATGTGATAAAAACTGTTACTATAGATAAACACTTTATAACAATTTAATATTTATCTACCTCTATTATAAATGCATTTATTTGTTTATAAATAGCTCTGTGTTTGATGCCTACATTACATTTTTACTCTTGAGCTTTATGATGGATTAGGTTGTATTTGGGGTAAAACATTGGCATCCCTAAGATGAGCATTAGCTTTGCTTTTCCTAATGATATATCTATGAATGCGGACTTAAAACTATGTGATTATCGTTATCGTAATGGCACGAGCAAAGTGCTTGCGATCGTTATCGTAATAGACAAACCTTGGAATGATGCTGAAGAAGAGAAAATTGAGATTACATTGGCAATAGCGCATACACTTGCATAGATGACATGTGTGAGTTTAGGTTTGTATTAGATCAAGAATAAAGTTGTAAGTTTTTCATATTATGGAATGGAATTATAAGTTTTGCATGAATTATGTACAGTTGTAAGTTTTTCATATAAGGCATGAATTATAATACCATTCAAATTTGTTGACTATTTTCACAATCTTGCGTAAGCACGACCAATAATTCCTACAATATTTGACTGGTGTGGTTTTAATTTCTATGACTCTCTATAGACAAACTGTTTGAGAGACAACACTTTGTTTAAAGCAGAGATTTCGTCTCCCACTCTCCAGATGAGGAGAAAACTTCCAAACCTCACCCTCCAGAAAAGGAGAGGACTTTCACTATATAGACAAAATGTGCAAGACTATTTTTATTTTTTTTTTTACCTAAACAAGAGCAAATAACATAAATTATAAATATAGATATAAAAATGATGAATTACAGCTTGAAAAATTGTAGATCTTCATTTCTAACCTTTCAGAAACAAAATATAAAAGTAAAGTGACTTTAAGTGTAGCAGACAATCGAATCTAAAAAAACTTATAACACTAGTCCCAGAAATGTCGCATGTGGTGGCAGCAGGAGCTTTCCCTTTGGCCTAGTTTTGGTTGGACGTGAGACTCTAGAGAAAAAAGGGTGAAAGAGCTTGCGAGAGAGTTATTTCTTATTGCATTTCAATTGAAATGTTGAATGAGAATAGAGATCAGATCAATAATTCTGAATTATTGTTGAAGGCGTGCTTTCTCGAATTAGCCAAATTATTCTTGTTTCTTATTTGTAAGAAAATGGTGCTTGTAACAGCTCGTTATCTACAACCAATGGGAAGAACTCGATTGGCTTACTCTCAATTTCTTTACAAATCTATCACATCAATCATCTGCAAATTATATTCCATAATTATTGAAATTCTCTCAATATTCATTCATATTTTGAAACTGATTCTTTCGCATTATGCACGTTTCCCAATCTTTATTCCATCACCCAAAAAAAACTCAATTATTGTTGAGTTTGGAATTGGAATTCACATCTGAAAATTCATCTTGATTTTCCTCGAAAATCTTTCTTCTATCCCCTAAATTTATTCTAATTAAAAATGCTAAAATGATTTTTTAGAGGCCAAAAAGAAAATAAAACGAGTAAAAAACAACGCTTACTTGCACTTTTATGATATGGTGTGCTTTCATGAAAAAGAAATGACAGGGATGATGTGAGAAAGGAAGAGTGTGGGCGAAAAAAAAAACAAAAACAAAAACAAAATACAAAAAATGTGAGCCCGTGGAAGAAAGGGACGAAAATGGAGTTTATATGAGAAGCATCGCTTCGTGTTTGCCTCTTCGATTTAGACCATTATACCGTTTGATCTTTTGTTTTAATCACCTGGATTAAGGGTGTAACTAATAAGATTTGATTCGATTTTGAACATTTATTATAAACGAATCAGTATATACCAATTTTAAAATTTTAAAAATCAATACTAGACTAATTTACTACTGAAATCGAAACTTTCTGTTTTTTTAATTTCAGTCCGATCCAATCCATTGTTTTTGATTTTATGGATAAATAAAAACATACTCCAACAAAACTTTAGATAGTGATTGATCCATATTCCTCATTTTATGTTATATTAATGGTATATTAATTTTATGTTATAAAATTAAAATTTATATGTTGTATCAAAATTTAAATGTTATATTAAAAATTATAAGATATATCCTAATCAAATGTTATATTAAGATTTATAAGATTAATTTTATGTTATGTCAAATGTTAATTAATTTTATGTTATAAAATTAATAGACATGAATAATAAGATTTTAAAATCTATGTTATATTAATTAACAATCTAACATATAATATATAATACAATATAAAAATATTTTATATATAATATAAAAAAAATTAAAACAATATAAATATACTGATCCAATTCAAAAATAAAAACCGAAACCGAACTGACTTCCAACCGATTTTGCTAAATAAGAATCGGTGCCAGATAGAACCAGATCGGTATAGTCCACTATTTTGCTGATTTTTTTGCAACCTAATATGGACAAAATAATATCTATTTAATTATCAAAACGGTTTGCTAGTTCGAAAGATCAACTGGTGTTGAAAGTTTAAAACCGACCGGCACATTGCATGTTAAGCCGATTAAATCTAGACGAATGCCAAGTCATCAAGTCTGAACTTGAACTCCACTTTTATATGATTAAACAGTTTTGCTGGGTACAATCCATGTTGCGGACAAACCTGTGCACTTTGCTAACATGGCGGGTTGTTTTGTATTTTAAAAAACGTGATAGCATAAAAGGAATATATAGTATTGATTGGAATCACAAAATTAGCTATCCTAATGAGAAATGAGATCGCTGAATAAAGATATACCTATAATTTTTTTAGAACTATTTTTCAATCGAGTTTTGCTATATATAAAGACAATCGCGTACTAATCTGTATACCAATACTGATTTATTCATACTTAAAATTTAAATTAACATTATTTTCAATAAAATTTAATCTTTGACCAATCACATCACATTAGTGCACAGATTAGTGCACCATTATGCTTGCAACTATATTTTTCCTTCACATAATTGTCATTTTGAAAAGAAAAATTATACTAATCATCCTTACACCACACATAATTTTTTTTTTCTCTTACCAAATGTATGATATATAGATAACGAGCAAAAGAACTAAATTAATTTAGTAAGAATAAAGTAAATAAATAAATAAAACATATGTAACGTGTGATGTAGGGTGATATATAGCAAAACCCATACGAAAAATCTGTAAAAGTAGATGGACCATCACTCTATGTATACACTCAGATCATAATACTAATATTTAGTATATGACATGATTGAGCGAATTGCATTGGCAATTCTAATATTCAGACAACAATTTGCACTTATAGTCAAAATTATTACGTAAAAATCTATTAAATATGATTTTTTTTTTTTAATAAGAATGTCCCCAATTATGATGCGAGAATAAGAAACGTTCATAAAAATGGTGTTGAGCATTTTTTTTCTTTTTTAAGAAAAAAGGTGTTGAAGGCTACTAAGAATACAAGATTGTTATTCTATTTGTAATATTTCTTTGGCAACAAGTAAAGTTCATTTGAAAAAAAAAAATGGAAAGTTGTCCAAGATTAAGGGATGCATTTGATAGTCATTTACAATCAAGGCCTAAATTAAACTAGTTTTGGGGAGGGTAGATTTGAATTGGGAATTATTATTGGCAATGATCAAGGCATACCCTTTTTATTCTGATAATAAAGGCTGCAACACATGTAAGTTTTTCTGTAAAATATGCATAAGATTCATAACAAATATAATTAAAATCTGTTCTTAATAATATTATGAATAAATGAACAACCACTACAACCCAATATACCAATGAATCATATTTATAGATAAATTAACCAAATGAGTCATCCTCCTTCATGAACACTAGTATGGAATTGCAATTATCTCACTAAAACATATTAGATTTAATTAGGTGATAACTTTGATAAAACCTAAAAAGATGGTCAAGTCCAGTTTCCCACCTAAAAAACAAAGGGTAAACAGAAGTCCACGCTGGATGCAATTAGCAAAACCTAGGCTATCCAATATTCATCATTTGGGCAGAGGGTCATTACCCAATGAGAAATGATACCATCCCTATTTCATCCTCCCCCAACATCCCATCACATGATACTGAAAGATTGAAGAGTGTTTGTTATATTCCACTTATAGGCAAATCATTTGATGCCACATCTTGAGAAGATGATAAAATGATGATGAATAAAATTTCTCACCTGAATACTCACCATACCTAAACAGGATCATGAGAAGAGTGGCTTGGAAGTGATCGCCCTCAAGAATGCAATGCACGTAAGCCAAACTTGACAATGGGAAGGGATGGAAGGCAAATCACAAAGGGAATAAATTACTATTTCTCAATCAGATAAACAATGTTTTAGATGCAGGACTGGCGCAATACATGCTTCTCTTTTAGACCATGAAAAATCCCCAACTCCACAAAGTACTGAATCTCTACAGACTACCATTTCCAACTCAATAATCCTAATCACCAACTCACTTCTTGGACATTATCTTTCAATACACTTCAAAAAGGTTGGTTTCCGGAATTCAGTGTCCTGATTTACCTCCTTGCAAATCAGATTGCTGCATCAAAAAAAAAAAAAAAAAACAAACAAAAAAGGGGAAAAAACTTACTTTTGTACTGTACATAACGTGAGAAAACAATTCAGTCGGTAGGAGTTATTTGAGTATCATCATTGATCCCATCAGATTCTTCCCTCTGCAGGCTCTTTTGCTTGCACCAACATAAATAGTGAGGAATTGGCCCATCCTCCTCAATAACCCAGGTGTGCTCTGCAACAGCCTCCAATGTCAATCTCATGTTTGGTTCTGCAAAATAAAATGTTTTAAGCTCAATTGCAGAGGCCCCAAGAGCACACCAGACCATGCACATAGACACTGACACACATGAGAAAACAACGAATATATAGGAAATCGTATGATGAAATCCAGGAACCATTGAAGCATCATGGTTGGGAGAAAAAACAAATTGTTGGTGAGGACACTAACCTTTGCAAAGAAGTCCTTCCAGCAAGTTCTTCAGCCGGGGATTCATGTCATCAGGGAGAACCAAAGGGCTATTAACAATCTGGAGAAGTAAAGACCCTTAGACAATTCTACTGAACATAAGGCCTAGGGAGCAGAAACCAGAGAAAGTAACAAGATATATAGATGCAGATTTGAGCACCTTCTCATAAGTATCCTGCAGTGTCTCCCCAAGAAATGGATAATGTCCCAGAATCATACAGTACAAAGTTACTCCCACAGCCCACGTGTCTGCGGCTTTGCCATGATAGGTTAGACCTGTTAATCGTGGGGGAAAAAAACGAAAGACATGGTAAATACATCCCGTCCATTAACTCCAGTGTCACTTAAAAGTGTATTTCTAGCTTGAGAGAACCCTAACCAAGACAGCACTCAGGGGCAGTGAAAACAGGAGTCCCAGGGGACCGACGAAGCTCATCATTTTCATCCTATAAATGAAATCAACACGAAAAGGAGATGAGAAATATTGTTAGTTCTTTATGTAACCAACATAGTATACCACCAGAAATGATGTGGTTTGGACTATAATGCAGCTGCTTCTGTTGCTAAAAGCATCTCAAATGCTAATTTTTTTTAGATCACAAAATAAAACTATTACTCAATAAAGAGCAATAACAGAGACTCTGCGCCCAAAAGGAGCTAAATATGAAAGACTATGACCAAATTTATAAATACAGCAAGACAACACTGTTCCCACAACATCATTTTAAGCACAAGTTTTAGAAGCAATTTTATAATGAGTTAATGAGTAATAGGTCAAGTACATAGGAAGTATACGAAAGCGAACAACTTTTTAGCAAAAGTCAAACACTTTATATCTTGACGTGGACAAGCCATCTTCAACATCAACCCAAAAGAACAGCATAAGCAAGCACTGTCAAATACTTACAATAAATTGAACACAATTGGGCTCAAATCAATCCAACCAAAGCTTAAATCCCAATAAATTGGGCTCCACTGAGCTGAGATTCATCTTTAATAATCAAGTTATATTCTTATGAATTCTATCCAAATCTTATCACATTTCAACTTAATATTTTCCACTTTAGTTGGATCAAGTCTCTCTTTTTTACATAAATGCAGACAGTCTTCACAGTAGAAAGCAAACCATCTCAACTAACTGTCCCTCATATGTCCCTCAACTAACTTTCCTTGTCCTATCTTTGCTCATGTAACCATTTCTCCAATA
This sequence comes from Carya illinoinensis, assembly GCF_018687715.1. Taxonomy (NCBI): domain Eukaryota; kingdom Viridiplantae; phylum Streptophyta; class Magnoliopsida; order Fagales; family Juglandaceae; genus Carya; species Carya illinoinensis. The sequence continues at coordinate 14,322,163 of NC_056764.1, read as the reverse complement.
TAAACCCCAAAGGGTTGGCTCAAGTGATAAAGGCCTTGGGCTTGGGCGTATGCTCCCCTCAGGTCTAAGGCTCAAATCCCCTTGGGTGCAAACAATCTCTAAGGGCCATCGGACTGGGGAATCTTCCTCTTGAATTACCCGAAGTGCACTTGCAGAAAAATCTTTGTCAAGGGCCTGTGCACCCCTGGTATTAGTCGGAATGCTGTTCCTGAACACCCGATGCCAATAAAATAAAATAAAAAAACCATTTCTCCGACATAACATCCATCTCTAAGCTACTTCCATGAAATTGAGACTTCACCCAAAATATTTGTTTGGCAAAATCATGACACACAGCAGTTGAGAACCCGCAGTCCTTGGTGGCTACAGTCACATTCCATTACCTTAAATTGATTTCTACTGCAGCAATTACCATATTTGGAACTGTAGCAACTGATCGAAGCTGTCTCTCTCAGCTAAGCCTCTTCTTTTAAAAGAAAAATAATCTCTTCTGGCTGCCACCACCCCCACTTCTCTTTGCAATTCATTTTGATGAAAGTTGGCTGCTTAAGCTTGACCTTGTAACATTCTGAAGTATAGTCACTAATGAGTTAGTTTATATTTCCAGTTGTGGTTTTAACCCGCAGAGCATGCCTACAAGTTCAGGCTGCTGATTCCTCTTACTGAACTGAGATCAAATTACAAGTAACCAGCACAGCTTGAACATCCAGCCCCATGACTCCTACTTGCAACAAGTTTCCTTCCCTAAGTTGTAGTCCTCAGTTAACTCTATATCCAATAACCCACCCCAGTCTGTGAAATTTTCTATATTTTATTGATACATCAATATCCCCTTTCCACGACAGTAAATTTTGCTTTCGGAATTCATTCTAGTCTGGCGAGTGAACAGAATCTTTTCTCTTGTTAGGAAATATGAGTTTTATTAATGATCAATGGAAGAAGACATGGTTGAACTACAAGGGGGGGATGCAACAAATAAACCCAGTGCAAGAAAGATTAAAAAAATAATAATGATAAAAAAAATAAATAAATAAAAAATAAAGGAAATCCTAAGAAGTAAAGCTAGCGGTGCATAGGTTAGTAGACATCCAATAGTAAAGCATAATAAGAAAGAAAGCTATGGTGTCTTCAAAACTATGGTCATTTCTTTCCTCCAGATACACTGCATCAAGGAAGCCGGATCATCTTCCACAAGGTCTCACAATGCTGACTTTCAAACCACCCCCTCCAACATGCTAAAAGATCTACCACATAAGAACAGCATACCAAACAGTGTTGGCTACATCACAGTGCAGTAGAAGATGATCCATTGATTCTCCATCCCTCTCACACATGCAACACCATTCTACTACCATGACATGACACTTTCTAAAGTTATCTAAAGTAAGGATGTGATACCCCATACCAAATGATGAGTATAAGCGGTGTATGGATCCCACATTGTATGGGATGGAGAAGTTTTTGCTCTTTATAATGATTCCAATTGGATTCCAATTGTACTATTGACTAACCCTTTTGGAGTAGGGGCCTAGATACTGGTTAGACCTCCCATGGGGAATTACAAATGGTATCAAAGTCAATCTTCGCCAGAAATGTGGGACTTAAGCATTGTCACCTACAATAGAATGGCCCAACGAGAAAATCGAGAATTTAATGAGGGGAGATTGTGATACCCCATATTGAGTGATGAATATAGGTGGTGTTTGGGTTCCCACATTGTTTGGAAGGGAAAAGTTTCAACTCCTTAAAATTATTAACTAGTTCTTTTAGAGTATGGGCCCAAACATGGCTTGGGCTTCCCTTGGGGAGTTCCAAAAGACCTTCCACACTCAGCCATTCATGTAAAGAAGGCAGCACTTGTTAGGGCCTTGCTCCTCCAAATGGTCCTCCATGGAAATAAAATGTTGTCATGAGGTACTGAAGGATTAAAATGAAAGGGTGTTCACTTGAAACACCTCTCTCTTCAATCTTCTCCACCACATCTTGTCTTCACCACCTAGTTGTAGTCGAAGATAATAAAGCCCAGTCATTTATTGGAAGCTCCGTTTGAGGCAAAGTCAATTTGCGAAGGTATGTAGAAAAAGCTAGGTGTCATTTGGCAAGATGCACTTCACTTGTAATCTGTTATATTGTCTTCTTGCTTTTATAAGTAATATCACATTTGCTATGGTATCATGGAAAATAAATATAAGGCATCTAAATTGATCTTATCCGTCAGTAATAGAAAGAAATCTTTGATAATTCTAGAAATATTGCAGACATCAAAAGCTAAACTATATCCACGTGTTTATTGTAAAGAAGTAACAATGTGTGTGTAATGGAGGAAAGAATCATCACTAATTTCTAATGGAGTAACTATTCTTTGGCTAATACTTTCGTCCATTTTCTCACAAATGAGCACAAATAGTTTACCTAAAGTTCATAAAGAATAATATTCCTGACACCATATACCTTAGAATGCATTTGTCAGCATAAAAGATGTATGACTACAAAAGAAGAGCCGGGAACACACGGATCATGTGTAAACTCGACATGGAAAAGGCATATGACCCTGTTAACTGGGATTTCCTTCTTCACTTGCTCAAGAGGTGTGGATTTGGGGAGCGATGGAAGGCGTGGATCCATTGGTGCATATCTATGGCAAAGTTCTCCGTGTTGATAAATGGAGTTGCAGTGGGTTTTTTTCAGAGTTCACATGGTTTGCGATAAGGGGACCCGTTATCACCCTTATTGTTCGTTATAGTTATGGAGACTCTAAGTAGGATGCTCTCGGCTATGGTTGAAAATAGCTTCCTAGACGGATACTCGATCGAAACCCTGGATAGGGGTATTATTAATATTTCTCATTTACTGTCTGCAGATTATACACTTATTATGTGTGAAGTCGAGCAAAATCAGATGCAAGTTCTAAAGGCCATCCTCTTTTGCTTTGAGGCAATTTCTGGTTTGAATGTAAATTTGGAAAAATCAGAATTAATGCCAACTGGGGAATAACCTTCACCAATTGGCTAGAACGATCGGGTGCAAGATAACCTCATTTCCTATGACTTACCTAGGACTTCCTTTAGGGAGTGCCTCAAGGGCGCCTTCGGTCTAGGATACAGTGATTGAAAAAATAGAGCGGAGATTGGTGGGATGGAAGAGAATGTACTTGTCAAAAGGTGGAAGGATTACATTGATAAAGAGTACACTTTCTAACCCACCTACTTATTTTTTATCTCTCTTCCCAATACCAACAAGTGTGGCCTGTATTGAGAAGCTCTAGCATGATTTCTTGTGGGAGGGTTTGGGGGAGGAGTTCAAGTTTCACATAGTTAAGTGGGAGTAGGTTTGTCATCCTATCTCTGGGGAGGTTCAGGTGTTAAAAATCTAAGGGTGTTCAATCAATCATTACCAGGCAAATGGCTGTGGAGATTTTCCAAGGAACCAAACTCTCTATGAAAATTGGTGATTGAGAAGAAATATGGTGGTTTATGGAGTGGGGTTGTGGAAACACATAAGAAGAGGATGGGGGTGTTTAACCGTCATGTCAAGCTCCGTTTGGGTGCGAGATCTAAGATCAAATTCTAGAGAGATGTTTGGTGCGGCAACAGGACTTTAAAAGATTTGTATCCTTCTCTTTTCCAGATGGCAAGCGCCAAGAATGTCTCAGTGGCAGAAGTTATGGAGATATCAGGGGGACAGATTCTTTGGAATATTAATTTTAGTAGGGAGGCATAGGATTGGGAATTAAGCAGCTTTGCAGATTTCTACAGCCTCATATATTTCATAAGACCAAACATGCAGCAAGAGGATGTTATGTGGTAGACTCTAGCAAGCAAAGATACTTTTTCTATTTGTTCATTCTTTAAGGCCCTTACTCAAGAGCCCAATACTCAATGTCCTTGGAGAAAGATCTAGAGACACAAGGCACCCCCCAAAGTTTCTTTCTTTGTATGGATTGCCTCCTTGGGTAAGATACTTACCATTGACAACTTGAGGAAAAGAATGATCATTATTGCAGACTGGTGTTGCATGTGCAAAGGAGAGGAAGAGTCGGTAGATCATCTCCTCTTGCATTGTGATACAGCAAGAGTTCTCTGGAATAAGGTATTTGCTCGACTGGATATGGCTTGGGTTATGCCAAAAAATATGGAGGCAACTTTGGCCAGTTGGTCAAACATAAGAGGCAGACAATCAATTAAAACTATTTGGAAGATGATCCCTCTATGCATTATGTGATTCTTGTGGCAGGAGCGCAATGAGCAGACTTTCAAAAACCAGGAAAGATCATTGGAGGAGCTTAAAGTTTTATTTTTTATAACTCTTTGTAGTTGGGTTATTGCTGTGGATTTTAATGGCATGGTCTTTCATGATTTTCTTGCCTCTAATATGCCTACCTAGTTAGAGCAATTCAAAGTTGTATTACTGGCTTTGCCATTTTTTGATCAATATAATTTGTTTATTTATCAAAAAGTGAGGTTTGGGGAGGGATGAATACACTTTTTGTATTCTACCATCATGCACATCATCAATAAATCAATATCACAAGATAATTCATGCCAAATCGTTAAGTAATCTGAATGAGTCTAAAGGTGAAGCAGTTTCATTACCTCAAACACCTGGCTGACACTGAAATCACCTATCTTAACTGTACCATTGTGAGTAACTAGCAAATTGTCAGGTTTAATATCGCCATGCACAATATTCTGCATTTTAAAAGGGAAAATAATCAGATTAATCATGACACCAAAGCCAATCAATTTCACTGAGGAAAGAAAAATTGTGTACGAAAATCATATAACTTGTCTTGAATGCTCCAATTCCCCTTTCCTTTTTTCTTCTTTAAGCTCCCCAATTTCTCATTTTTGCTCAAGTATTCCACAGTTCAAATATTGTCATGTATTCAATGCACATAACTATCATCAAAGTGTCGAGATGTACATTTCTGCCAAAATATTGAAGTAAACAGCGATTTTACCAAATTCATTTGTTAATATGTAAACTAATCACCCAAAGAGAATTGAGGAAGTCCCATAATGATTTAGAAAAGCAGAAAGAATGTTCTCACGATTTCAGAGGGGAATTATAAGATGGGAAAATCTACAGAAATAACAATGGATGATAGGAACAACTTGCTCTGGGCCACTACAAAAGATAATCATGTATCGTCATAAAACAATAATATCAGATCTTAGGAAAACTGGAAGATTCGGCCAGACATTTATTTTGGAAATAAATAATATTAGTCCAAGCAATCACTTGACTCAGGCATAGGACATTGTCAAATGGATGATATGATGCGATGAGGAAACCAAAGCCCAAGTGTATAAGATTATCAAATCGAACCAACTAATTAGCACAGTAGACATATCATCCAACTCTCAAAATCAAGCTAAATAATAGACTTTCAAGATCATACATGAGCATGGAGGTACATAAGCCCTGAAACTACATCCCGCAAGTACTTTCTTGCTGTGATCTCTCCTAAGCCACCTGGTGGACCTGAACCCTCGCAAACCCATTTGCCTTCCACAAACTCAAGAACTGAAAAAAAAAACAAAAAACAAAACTCTTACGATCAAGCAAAATGCTAACCAAGTTCTTCAAATGTTCATATTTTCATGAAAAGTAAATATCACAAAATAGAGAACATTCATTTTTCAAGTGAAAATAGGGAAATAAAAAAACAAGTCGCAAATGCATACCCATATAAAAATGATCTGTGCTTGGGTCATCAATCACCTCAATGAGATTGACTATATTAGGATGATCTAACATTTTCATGATAAGAACCTGCAAGGAAAAATATGTCGGGTATTCTCTAATAATTCCAACGCTTACAAGAAAAATCAGATCAATTTATGTAATCAGTCACTCGTTGACCTGACGAAAAAATCTTTTTCTATAGAAAATAGAAAACCAAATATAACAGGGCATTATGATCTTGCAACATGGCTTGTTAAAATTTGTTTGTTCAATAAAAATAACTCACAACGCCTGAGATGCTATAACTAGAAATAGCATCAAGAACCTTAGGCAGTCTAAGGTAAAGAAATCTAATAAGTATGTCCTGCACAACCTCAAGACATGAACAATTAGATCGATGTGAAAGTTGGATGAAACTAGAGAATCAATCAAGATGACAGCAAAACTACTCAAAATCCTGATCCAGAATAGGATAAATCACAAAATTAAAGAAAGTGAGCAGATACCTCACGAAGCACATCAGTCATGGCAGTCTCTGAGGGTGCAACTCGTAGCTTTAATAAATGAGACTTGTGAAATGCCTGTCATTCAAAAATTATGCTAACAAAATTTAAAGGTGAAACCTCTTTTTGATAAGCAAGAATAAAGTTTTATTGATTAAAAAAAGGCATAGCCCAAGTACAAAGGAAGTATACACAGATTAAACCTCGTTTTACTTTAAATAAAGAAAAGTAATTTTATAAAAAGCACTCATCTGGTATTACTCCAAACTGTTTTAAATACTTTTCCAAATGGGGTAAATACAGAGATATGAGGACAGATGGACTAGCCCAAATAAATCAAAATAGCCAGAATATTCACAGAATGCCGCCTTTTACAACAATAAGATGTACATTACTAAATTGAGACAAAAGAAGACTATGGAGAAGAAACTTATTCAAGCAAGAAAAAAAAGACCTTAATTGCATAATGCTTCCCATCCACGCTGCTCCGATATAAAACCTGTTGCACATGACAGGAAAATGCCAAGGAAACAACAGGAAATGCTAAGAAGAAACTTCTTGAGAGAGGTAAAGCAATGCAATCGAAATTATGCTCACCACTTTCCCATAGCTACCAGCACCAATTTTATACTCACGAATATACTCATTGACCATCTTATTGCCATTTTCATCCTGAAAATGCACTAAAAACTTTTAAAAATAAATTTGATAAGAGCGGAAAGTGCCAAAGTGAGGAACAGCTATTTCTGCATGAAAAACCAAATAGAACGCAAGCATGAATATGCCCACACATATATCCATAAGCTAACACTGGTATAGTTGCTAAAAGTAATAGGATAAGGCTTGCATCATGCAAATTAGACTTAAATATATACCTCCGTGCGGACAATCTTTTGAGTTTCCTTGACAGGATTTTGCCTGCAAATCATTCCATTCTGTTCCCTGAACCTTAAAATCTCTTCAGAACGATTGGCACGACTGTGCAACACAGCATCATCTTCACGAGTGGTATCTGTAACATCACCATTGTATGAACACTCATCATCATCTTCAACATCTTCATCCAACAACAACTCCAAGGAATGGTGATTATTAAAGCCAGAAGTTGGCCTCAGTTCTCGTTTAGGCCTTCTGCTAAAACCAAAGCCAAAGCAACCGCAGCAGCCTATCATTCTCGCAATAATCTTATTCTTACTTAACATGAGAAACTCGAACCCTGAAGTAGTTATTTTAATTATCAGAAACTGAAGGAATCTATCCCAACACCTGTATAAAAAGGCACACCCAAAAAATAACAAAATCTCATATTCCAGGACTCAATTGCAACTAAACCTCCAGCTAAATTTTTAGTATCTTGAATTGTTTTCCCGGCAGAAATATACATCGCGCCCCTTAGAAGAAAGACTGCAAACCTGTTTACAGGAGGAGGAGAGGGCTCCAAGCCCAAATCTGCTTTGCTATCCTAACGGATGCCATTCAGCCAAATGAAAAAAACGGCTCATATTGGTGAACCCGTTACGATTCAGAGCCAGCATCTCGGCATCTTCAATTTATAACAACAAATGCAGGCTCAAACCACACCCTCCTCCACCAACAGTACGTTGACCTTTTCCATTTAGAAAAGGAAAATAGAATTAAGAAATCCAAACCAGAATTAAAATGGTAATAAAGATAATAATAATAACACATCAACCCAAATACTAAATAAGGGACAAAACTTGCATAAGACTTTCAGAACCAATAGGCACTGCACACAATGATCAATCAATTCAAAATAAATGTAACGGAACATTATCATGATTCAAAATCCTACCTGCTCTTCGGAAAAAGTGTTTTCGATGACCCTATTAAAGCCTTCAAAGCCAAGTTTTCTACCAAAACAACGATTTTGGGAACAAAATTCAAAACTCCAGTTAAAGAAATCCTCCCCCAAAACTCGTCGAAGCCAAAATTGCAACTTTCAGGATCAGTATTCGAAACCCTAGACTGAACTCAAATCTATAAATCAATAATAGACCATATAACTGATAGTAGTAAGAACGATATTTTTTAAGGAAAAAAAAAAACTAGATTGGATCAGAAAGCAAGGGAAAAGGGATCCAAACCCTAGTTGAGATACGGCTAGAATTCAGAGGCGGGTGATCGGGAAGGATTGGAGGTTTAGGGGGAAGATTTAAAATTTTCGAAGGGAGTTATTGGAGAATTAGGAATGTAACCGGAGATTTGAGAAGGCAAGCTCCTAGGGCACAAGAATAGCAAAACTTGAGGCTCGTCCAAGGAACCAGGCCCAGCGGTGGGTCCGCCGGTCCGGTCCCATATAACTACTTGCATTAAAGTATATGCAAAACACCTGTCAAGAAGGTTCATCCAATGGCTAGCTTTTTGCCAACTCACTACTCACCGGTATGAATTTTATAGAAATTTTACAAACTATTTCATGACCAATAAAATCTAAATTTCTTTATTTAATAATTAAAAATTATTTAAATATATTTTTAAAATATTAAAAATAATAAAAGGTGAATTTGAGCAGCCTAGTGATAACGGCATAATAGCACAGCTCACATATTTCTGATTTAATTTTTTTTTAGGAATAGTGATAAGGTTATTTTTCCATTCAAACAATTCATTTTTTCAAATATTTGATTTTTATATCCTTAGTCGTTAAGAAAAAATTAAAAAAATATATAATTTTATTAATAATTACTTTTTATAAATAAAATTAAAAATTAAATTAAAAAAGAGTAGCGAATAGATAATAAAAATGTAATAATCCTATCATTTTCATTTTAATTTTTACCCCAAAAGCTGGTTTATATAAAATTCTGATAAATATTTTAATCATAAAAGCAAATTTATAAAATAACATTATATAATATAAAATATTAGATTATAAAATAAAATTATTTTTGTTATAAAATAAGTCTAATATAATATATAAAAAAATTATAATTTTTTTTATAAAATATTTTTATAACTGTAACATAAAAATATAAAAAAAAAATTTTTAACACATCGAGTCAGTAACTCAATTGTTAATTTTAATTTTATAGAATTTATTTGCAGATATATAACTTTTAAAAAACATATTAATTTTTTTATTTTATTTTTATAAATAGTAAGTGATGTCTCATACACTAAACTTATGCAAAGCAGATCTTTGTAAAACTCATTTAAATTGCCCCTACTAAAAATCCTTAATTTGTTTCTAAATCTATTTCTCATAATATCATAGAACAAATAATTATTTTTAAAAAAATATTTGTAAACCCGGGCTAGTTTGGGTATTAGCATATTCTAAGAATACTCCAATACTATTTATTATTTTATCATTACTTTTCACTTACTTTTCATTATTTTTTATTATTATTCAATACTATTCAATATTTTATCATTACTTTTCTACTATTATTCATAAAATATATAAGACCACCTCATTACCCAAATATAAGTTTAAGTGTCGTTTATATAATAAATTAAGATGATATGAGATGAGTTGAGATAAAAGTTGAAAGTTAAATAAAATATTATCAGAATATTATTTTTTAATATTATTATTCTTTTGAGAATTTGACAAAATTATAAGATAAAAATAAATGAGACGAAATATTTTTAATATCCAAACGGGGCCTTAAAAGCACTCATAACACATGGAGTGTTCGAATATATTTTTTGTGTTATTTTCTCGAGATTCTCGAGGTGCTCCACATCTACCTCTATAGACCACAAACCTTGGCAAGTATAAGGTTTGGCAAGTGGGATGTAACACAAAATTCTTATCTCATCATTATAACTTTTTTAAATTTCAATTTAACTTTTTTAAATCTGAAAATAATAATCATATTAAAAAATAATATTTTAAACTTTTATCTAAAATAAAAAAATTCTCATCTCATTATCCAAACTTTCCCTAATAAGTATATGCAAAAAATGTGTTATCAGTTTGGATGTTTAGAGTAGTTCAAATCATCTATAAATAATAATAAAATAATTTATAAATAGTAATAAAATAATTTATAAATAGTAATAAAATCCTTTTCTTGGACTTGGAGTAGGTGAATTAAATCCTTCTTTGTTAGTTCTGTAGAAATATTCTTTTTCTTGGACTTGGAGGATTGAACAGACTTCTGAGAAGAGGAAATAGTTGCTTTCTTCTTTGAAGTGGTCGAACTGGTGGGTGCCTGGATTAATGGATATTCAGGCGCTGATCGGTCAATAGCAGGGAAATCTTCAGAGTTTTTCAGATTAAGGGCGGTCTGACCAAACTCTTTAGAAATAGTATTGATCATGTTTGCCATGTGAGGAAATCTATCCCACCATTTAACAAAGGCAAACCTGTGTAGAATATCACCATTTTTCTCGTAGGACCTTAGGATCCATGGAGGTTTGAATCTTTTACTGAAATGAATGCAGTATGGAAATTTAGACTCATATGCATCCAACTTTGAAGAGATTGCTTGAATAAAGGATTTGTAGGCCCGTTGGAGTTCCTCTGGGAAAATGTCGGGAATGAGTCCAAATTGGTGCCACCATTTATTGAACCACAGTGGAATTTTTCCTCTGAAATTCTTATCAAAGTTGAAAAACCACGAATGTGACATATCTGGTGTCTGGAAAAGCATGAACCTGAACCAGGCATCAATGTAGTCATAATAATTGTAAGTAATTTCTGAATCACGGAGTTTCTTGGAAGTAGAGGGGTGTGTACCCCAATCTTCTTCAGTAATGAATCTGAGAATGTAAGCACTATGATAAATCAGTTTGGAATCATCTGTTTTATCATAAATGGGTTTAATGGTTAAGGAATCAGTGTGGATCAGAATACTGGAATAAAACTGGAGATTTTTGGCTGGATTCTCCGGGATCTAATGGAAATTGGGGGGAAAATAGCGGGTAGCTATCTTATAGGGATCTGTGTCTATGGATCGATTGGATTCAATGTAGAATAGGTTCCAAGAATACATTTTTTTTATGTATTGGGTTTTTGAAGCAGGGAGGAATAATTGAGTAGGCCTTGCTGTTGCTGAAGCAATAGGTTTGACATATGGATCATATGGAGTTGAAACAGTTGAAGCAAAAGAAGCAGGTTGATATATACTACCCAAGGTAGTAAATTGGTTGGCAATTTCCACAGGAGGTGCCGGTTTGGTTGAAACAGGTGGTGGTGGGGCGGGGACAATTTGTTTTCCTTTATCTCGTTTTTTGCTCATGGTTGCTGCAAGAATTCACGAGTAAGGAAATCAGGAATAGAATTATCAGAACCTTTAATATACTCAATATCAAAGTCAAAAACACTTAAAATAGCTTGTCATCTGGCGAAAATATGTTTAGATGCAATGTTTTGAACATCCTGTTCTAATACATATTTAGCACTCATGCAGTCAATGCGTAGCAGAAATTTTTTGTTTAATAAATCACTTTGAAATTTTGATATGCATAATACTATAGCAAGTATTTCTTTTTTAATAGTTCTATAATTATGCTGTGCAGGGTTCCAGACTCCAGAATGGAAACGAACAATCTGTTCAGAAGAATCTGGTTAAACTTTTTGTTTCAGAATGCCACCATAACCAATGTCTGAGGCATCTGTTTCTACTATTTTGAATGAATCAGGAGTAGGAATACCAAACATTGCTACCTCTTGTTGGAGTAACAATGGCGTCTGGTATTTTATTACTATTTATAAATTTTAGTAATTTATTTATAAATAGTAATAAAGTAGTCTAAGATGTGTTCTCGATTAGATGAAATGATAATTTTATGAATAATAATAAAATAATTTGTAAATAATAGTAAAATAGTTTGAGTTAAGATATTTTATTAGATTTTGAAAAATGAAAGATATACAAATATAATTATAAAGTTAAAATATTATTAAAATATAATTTGTTAATTTTATTTTTATTTTAAAATTTGAAAAAAGTGGCATTGGTTTTTAATGTTTTGTTTAGAAGATTTGTAGAGTTGCAATGATTAAATTAAAAAGTTGAAAAATTAAATTAAAAATTGTTTATGTATAAATAATATTTGAAAATGAAATTATGAAATAATAAAATGGTCTTAATTTCCAAACAAGCCCTAAATGTTTTGTGGGAGCGACAAAACAAGATGGTAAGATAATACGGTGAGATGACTTCAATTGAGAATTGTTTGGATGCTTGGATAGAAAATTAATACTATGCTCTAAGGTTTTGCTCTTCATTTTGAATCTTCATATATTTAATGTTTTTTTTTTTACTTATAGATTAAAGAAATGACTATTAATGTATTGATATATTTTTTAAAATATTAAAATATGTTTAAAAAATATGAAAAAGAAAAATCAAAAAATTAAAAAGTACAATTTATATTAAGAAACACTCCCAACGGTCACAGCTATGCAGTACAGTAGCAACATCCATTTGGATCAGATGTAAGCCTTTATTTATTTTTTGATACATTTGAGGAGAGGGTTTCGAACTCCAGGCCTTCATTTTGGAGGCTAGAGTTATGTCAACAGCCCACAAGCCTAGGCCTGTGCATATGATCCAAGAACCCGTATGATCCGAGTGTCTCGAACCGACCCGACCCGGCATTTGACGGGTCACTAATGATCGGGTCACCAATCCGATAAAAACAACGGGTTTAAATTTTAGTGTTAAACCGACCGAGTATAAATTCTTCTTCCTTGTCATTTCTCTCAAACCCTAACCTCCAAGTACCATGCGGGCGGCGATGTCATTCTGCATCTTGAAAATACTGAATTCATTTAAAACCTATGAGGGTAGAGAAATAGTAGAACGAGTAGGGGATAAACTCTGTAAGACGAAAAGAAAGAGGAAGCATTAGGGGACGGCTTTAATGGAGGCTTTGAAGGTGAGCTCGCAGCCTTTCGGACACCTCTTTCGCTTCACATCTTCTACTGCTTCTGCTGCCACATGCTCCAAAATTGGATTTCTCAAGTGCTCCTCTTCTGCATCTTCTGCTGCCATCGCAACCGCTACCTCTAGCCTTAACTGGCGATCATCCCCTTCAGAGAACAAATAAAACCAGGTAAAAAAAATCATATGGAAAAACCAACTCCATTTCTATAGAGCTGCAACCCAAAAGCCTTTGATGGAGAAAAATATGGAGCAGACTTCCATCATGATCAAGCTCGATGGTGTCTAGTGATTTTGCTTGTTTTCTGGGTTTTCATTTGTTATAGATCTTGTTGTTGGGGGATTTTTTATAGATCTTGTTGTTTGGGGATTAATTTGTTGGGGGATTTTTGCTTTCAATAAATCTGAAGTCGATAACTCGTCACTGGATACATTTTTTCTTGGTTGTCCTGATCTGTGCAGTAGTCACCTCTGTATTTGGTTGATGAGGGTTTTAAAGAAATAACAGAATTTATTGGCCGAATGATCTAAAAATGTATAAGCTTAATCTATGATGCAACTTGCTTTTCTTGGTTGGATTCGGAATTTTCATCTATAGAAAATGGGTACAAACAAGGTCTACCGATGAAGAAGAAGGACCAATATTTTCATTTTTTTTTTTGAAATAATAAGTGAACACCAAGTCGGGTCATACGGGTTCGACCCGATTATGTTTTTGACGGGTTGGTTTGGATCGGGTTGGCGCCTTGAATTGTGGAATTCGGGTCGGGTCGAGCACAAACCCGATATTTTCAGTGCGGGTTGCAGCCCTTTGGCTGATGCAAGCCTTTATTTCTTGTCTCTCCGAGCGACCAATAATGGCTTTTGGCATTCCCCCTTCCCTAAAAGTTTAGCAACTTCAAACTCTTAGATAATAATTTTATCACACGTGTAAATAATATATGTAATTACCTTACTCAATAATTCTAAAGTCGGAATATTAAAAATTTTTATTAAGCCTAAATTATAATTAATAGACCATATTGGATTAGCTCATGAGGGATAAATTATTGAGATTGATTATGAGTCTTAATTAGGTCCAATAACTAGATTAAATTTTATTTATTATATATTGAACAATTTAGACTCCTTTTAGAATTTAAATATCATCCATTGGAAGTTTATTTAAATTTAAAATTATCATTGATTGAAGTCTTCTACACAGTCTTAGTCACTGCCAATCATATATTGAATGAACTACTAGATTATATTTTTAAATTCAAACTCTCTTCTTGAATGATTGCGATTGAGTCCAACTCAAACTTATTGGCTCCATCTCCCAAATCTCTTCATAAATATCTTCCTTTCCATCTGTTATTAGAAAAACCATAAACCTCCATAAGTGTAGTAGTTGAACCCAAGATACCCAGTCCAACACTGTGTGCGGCCCACATTCACCAAGCCAATAGCCAACTACCTCATTCCTCTCACAATATCCCTCACATTTTCTCTCTCATTCTAGTTCAAATGATCAATTTTATGTCGAAAATATTGGATTAATGCTGTAAGGTAAGTAGCTTAATCATAAATTAGAATTAGTATACGTTAGTTCTTTGAAAGTCAATGTTTATGTACCACACATGTCATTTTGCAAGTATTCATCATGCTTTATTGTGCATAATATAGTTATGTATATATCATACATCTCACGTTGCATAAGACACGTAAACTTATATAAGATCAAATGTAAGATAAGCTTAGAATAGTTAATCAAACAACAATTTAGATACTTGGTATCAATGCGAATTATGGATGGATGTGCAAGCCATGGAGCTAACTGTGGTCCACCATAATACTATTAACGGCTCCCCTTGGGCCGGTGTACAACCTTGCACATAAGATTAAGTATGTAGGCTAGTATAATAAATTAGATAAGACAAGATAAGTCATAAATGTTATAAGCATATATTGAATGATCATGTTTTAAGTTCTCAGCATGAAATATCTTAGAAAAAATCTTATATTAACTATGTTTATATTATGATAAGTTTCTTAATGAGTCATTGACTCATTTTAGTTTGTTTTAATGTTTTTAAACCATCCCAAGTCAGAATAATACAAAGGTATAGTTACAAGATGACACTTAGTCCAGATTGGCATGGAGTGGCTTGGATCATGTCAGATATTTTAAGTTATCATTTTTATGGCATAAATTTTGAGAAATTTTAATAAATACTTTCATGAACTCTCATTTATGATTTCAGTAAGTTAAAACAAAATGATTCTATTTATTATAAGAAATCTTTGTACCTAAAGCTTCCTTTAGAAAAAAAAAGAAAATATTTTTAAGTCAAGTTCACTAGTAACACTCCAACTTTTTCGAATTTTTTTAAAAATGACTTTATTATTAACCGTGGGGAGTAGAGGTGTTACAATATATCAATTTTGTAAATGAGTAGTTACCTACAATTTAATTTAGATGAAAACTTGCCTCGTTTGTTACACAGATAAGATGAAATTAAAGTTTGAATATAATATTGTTAAAATTTAATTTTTTAATATTATTTTTGTTTGAGATTTGAAAATGTTAAATTATTTATTGTATTTTGTGTAAGAACTTAAAAATATTATAATAATTAGATGAGATGGGATTAGAGGATTTATAAAAACAAACAAGGCGGAAGTAAAATAGTAAAAGTGTTGTTAATGTAATCAGGTTATTTCATTAAAAATTAATTTCAATTTAGATTTTGTGAAACTACACTATATTTTATATAATTTTGTAAATGGTTCTGCTTGGCTACTGAAAATTCTCAAATGAAAATTTTAAGTTTTAAGATTAAATATTAAAATATTATATTTTAATATTATTATTGTATTGAGATTTGAAAAAGTTAAGAAAAAGTTAAATTGTTTATTATATTTTGTATGGAAATTTGAGAAAGTTATAATGATGAAATGAGAATTTTATGTTTGAGATAAAAATTTCTTTTGGCCAAACACAACCTAAGTGTATGTGTATTATTATTCATAAGATTTAACATTGCATATGGCACAAAAGCAATCGCATAGTATATATTATTAAAACAAAACAAAATCCCAAGCAAATAACAAAAGGATATTGTCATGAGCAATGCAAATAGGATCGTGTAGCACGAGAAAACTCACTTGAGAAGGCTATTTAATCTTTTTTTTTTTATCTTTTTTTTTTTCATACATTTTTTTATACTCTTAAATATTTTTTAAAAATCACAATATTATTAAAAAATATTTCCTTAATCATTAATTAAAAAAAATCAATCGGTAAAATGTCACGGGAGAATATCTTGCTAATACAAGCATTTTTCATACTATATCTTCTAATTTATATTACTTACTTTATCCCTTGATGTGAAATGGGTGTCGTGTTATTTATTAAAAAAATTAAAATTAAAATATAAAAGAGTAAAGGGAATTTAAAATTTTAATTTTAATTTTTTGTGCTTTTTCCGTGCCATTTGATTTTGATTATATATTTTTTAATTTTTTTAAAAAAAAATCACTAACTCATCACATTAAGAGATAAAATGAGGAACGTAGAAACGTATTTTGTTGTAATTTTCATTGCATGACTTTAAAGTTGACTTCAAAGTTTATGTCAGGAAGGTACCTTGCATAGCTTAATGCTCAAGGTTAGAGAAGTACCAGCGCTACTAAAGATCATGTGAGGTACGGGTGGGCTCCGACTCCTGAGGAAAATTTTTTTCCGACTCCGACTCCGATCGGAGGTCGGCATTCCGATCGGAGCCGGAGTCCGAACTCCGACTATATTTGGGCTTTGGCCCAATTCCGACTCCGAAAGCCCAATTCCGACTCCGAAGGCCCAACTACGAAGGTCCATACTTAATACTAGGCCCAACTACCTAAATAACATAAATACAAATGACATTGATTAAACAGTCATACGTTACACAACCAAATAGTAGTAAATTAGTAATTAAACAATAACAAAGTCTTGATTCTTAAACATCGAGAAAGGAAAAAAGTCTTGATTCTTGAAATTTAAACCAGTAGCCACCACCATTCGGTATTCATTCTCATAATGTTTTATCTGCAAAATAATACATATGAAAATATTTTAAAAAAATATAGTATGAAATTATGAATTATGAAATTGTGAATAATTTTTTAAATGATTTAAAAATACTAATCTAGTACCTGAATAGCATCACCCATCCATGTACTTGTAACTCATCCACAATTATCACTCATCTGCAACTATGCTAGGGTTCACGAGTAGGTCTACAAAATCATAAAAATTAGAAGTTGAATAATTAAAACATAATAAATATTTAAATTATCATTTAAAAGCATATAAACTATAAATTTACCTGATTCAAGCCTATAGCTTTCGGGATCAATGATATCTACTCCAAGGGGCATTTCACATAGCCAATTCTGTGTACAAATGAGGGCCTCCACAGTTGAAGCCGATAATGAACTCCGATAAGCATCTAACACACGACCTCCAGTACTAAACGCCGACTCAGAGGCAATCGTAGTGATAGGAATAGCCAACAAATCTCGAGCTATTCGGGAAAGAATAGGAAACTTGGTGGAATGAACCTTCCACCAAGTTAATAACTGAAATGCATCACTAGGTGCCTCGACATCTTCCATCAAATAGCGTTCAACCTCAGATCTACACTGCATAATATTCCTCGATGCACGCCTTTGATGATATCGCTGCACCAATGATGATGAAAGAGATGCAGTAGAAGCAGTGTAATCACCGGAAGATGTCGAACTGGTCGGGTGTGAGGAGCTACGGCTACCACTGGCTGGAGTAGGATGACTATTATTGTTGTAGTGGCCATATAAGTCATCAATATCCTTTCTCAGCTCTCGAATAAACTCTTCAGCCTTCTCTTCCCCAAGGATGTCAATAAAGAAAAATTGTATAATTTTCAACTTATATCGGGGGTCAAGGATTGCAGCCACAAGTAATAATCTATTTATCTTCATAATATGCCCCCAATATTTTTCATATTTTGATTTCATCCTCATAGCCGTAGCAAATAACAATCCCTCACTATTACCATAATTCTGTTGCAAGTGATCATGAATCCTCGAAAGCTCGTCGAAGTACAAGTTCGCAGTACAATATTTGGATCCAGATATCCGCATAGTTGTATCATAAAATAACTTCAAAAAATCAACAAAACACTTCACACGATCCCAATCAACTGCATCCGGCACACCGAGTCCCCTTCTCCCCCCAGTAGACTCCATCAAAGCATACCTCAGACCCCCATCCTCGACCTCCATTCGCTGGAATGCCCTTTCGTACTTCTGCGCCACCGCCAACATCATATATGTGGAGTTCCATCGAGTCGGAACGTCCAAGCACAACATAGCGGAACATGGAATCTGAAGTTGTTCTGCTATCGCCTTAAACTTGCCAAGCCTTTGGGGGGAAGCCCTCACATATCTCACAATGTTGTGCACTTTGGTAATTGAATCATTAACCTCCTTCAACCCCTCTGAAACAATGAGGTTGATGATATGAGCGCAACATCGGACATGTATAAACTCGTGTCCACGAATGATATCTTCTTTTACCGTTGTATTTCTCTTAAACCACTCAATTGCAGTATCATTGGCACTAGCATTGTCAACTGTGATACAAAGGACTTTTTTAATTCCCCAGTCTTGAATACAATCATCCATCATTGCACCAATGGATGCACCCTTGTGATCAACTATCTCTTTAAATCCAATTATCCGTTTGTGCAGTGTCCACTCACTATCAATAAAGTGGGCTGTGATACACATGTAGCCCACATTTTGTATGGACGTCCATGTATCAGTGGTGAATGACACTCTCTGACCAGTCCGAGAAAACATCTCTTTCATTTCCGTCTTCTCCTTCAAATGCTTCTTTAAACAATCACACATAACTGTATATCGTGAAGGCATGGGAAAACGTGGCTCAAGACAGCGCACAAATTTGTTGAAGCCTTTCTTGTCAACTGTGGTAAAAGGCATCTCATCAGTAATGATCATCTCTGCAAGTAAATTCCACAACATCTTCTCACTATATTGAGGGATTATAAGCTTCTTAACATGTGATCCGCCAGCATCAATTGCCATTTGAGTTTCGTAACTCAGCTTGGTTTGATCAGTACCAGTGGCCGCCAATCCCTTCGCAATCTTATACCGCTGGCAACCGGTAAGATGTGCTATCAATACACTGGTGCCTTGTTTCTTCGAATGGCAACCACAAAGTTGCCCACAGTGGTTACATCTTGCTTGAGGGTTCACATTATCACCAGGCATTTTAGTGAAATGTTCTCATGTCCACGACCGCTTTTTAGAAGGCCGTGGTGGTCGATCTTGCTCAATGGGCACATCTGCCATCTCCTCCTCTTCATTGAACATATCTTCATCTTCTCCTTCTATATCTACTGGGAGTCGACTGGATGCACAGGAAGTAGCTGCTCTAGATGCTGGTCTAGATGCAGCCCTAGATGGGGCTCTAGGGGTGGAAGTATATGCCGTCGTCGGGGTGGAAGCCTCCGCCGGTGCAGGATCACTGGCCTTGTCTCCACAATCTCTACTTCTACTAATAGTAGAATCCATACTATTTGAAATCAAAGAACCTAAAAAATTAAATTAAAAGCAGGAAGTTAGTTGCTAAAATAAAAAATGTAAATACTGTAAATAATACAAAATTAGAGCAAGTAAGTATATATGATAATGATATTAGAGCAAGTAAGTATATAGATTGCATATGTACAATATATAAAGTTTGGCCTATTAATTAACACACATACATATATATAGAATTATATATGATATATAAATATATAAAGTTTATTTATATGATATATAAATATATAAATATATGATAATAACCATGCACCAACTACCTAAGAGAAGTCCTAGCCCGAGAGAGAACATTAATATATATTTTAATATATATAATCTATAACATCGTGGCATCATTTACCCTTTTGTTTAAGTGGGCCAACAGTTTCTATTTTTATTTTTTCCAATTGTACTTTGTATAGAATATACATAGAGTGGACTTTACTATGCTGGAAAACTTGGTATGGACAGTGGAAAACAGAAAATCATTGGTCCAAACCCAGTTTCCCTCTTAATTTCTAGATTTTATGGTCCAACTTTCAAGCATGATGGTGTTGTTTGTTCCTCTTCCAGAAATGAATCTCCAATATTTTCTGCACATTTTGTTTAGGTTGTTATCCGAGGGGTATATATGTAGTTTTCATCAATGAGTAGCAACTCATATATCCTTAGCTGTTGAGAGTAAAACACTGAGGAAGTAGGCCTTGCTTACAAATTAGAAGCATAGGAGCATGTATCCAAATATACACCTATCTTGGAACTATCTTTTTTCTCTTTTATAGTTGTTCTTGAGCTGTTTCTGGCCAACAACTATAACTGAGCTCGTATTATTTACTTGGTTCATGACATAATATGCCTCATATTGTCCACCGATTGTCTTGCAAAGCCTTCTTGGATTTTTTATGTTCTTGAATAATTTGAGTTCATTAAAAAGGCTCCTTTCAGGAGATCATTTGCATATTATATGAGGATTGACCCCAAAGGTACAACTGCCATTACAATCATGCTTTAAAATGATGTAAAATAACATGATTGTTTTCAGGGACATTTTCACAAACACATTCCGTTCACTGCTTTAGATACAAACACCATGATAAAATTTAACACATATTCACACCATGATACAAACATATTTCTAATTTCCTATATTCTACACAATCCAAAATCAATAGCCATTACAGATTCACTATTTATAAATCCACAATCACAAATTGTTTACTAAAAGGCATGAATTTAAATCCCAAAACTTACCCGTTGATGACGGCGAGAACTGGGCAGCGTGAGTCCGTGACGACAGAAACCTGGTGGAGCTTTTGGGCCGTTAGGCGTGCTTGCCTACGACGGTGCGCCGTGAGCCGTGCGAGTGCCGACTGCCGAAAGTGTGGACTGTGAGTCTGTGAGTAGTGCGTACTGCGTAGCCTACTGCCTGAGACTTGGTCACTTGAGTGGTCCGAGAGTCACGAGACGGATGCATGAAGAAATGGCTCAAGAGGTATGGCCCTCACAGAGCAAAACGATGTTGTTCCTATTTAATTGGAATGGCGCCGTTTAAGATAGAAACATTAAACACAGATGCAAAACGACGTCGTTTTGCATCTGTGTAATTATTTAAAAAAAAACTTCGGAGTTCGGAGTTCGGAATTCGGAGCCACGTTTGGATCCGACTCCGACTCCGAATTCCGCTCAACTAAAAGAACCCCCTCCGATTTCCGACTCCGATTTCCGAAACTTCGACTCTGATGTAGTCGGAATCGGAGCGGAGGTCGGCCGGAGTCGGAAATTTCGAAAATCTGTCCACCCCTAATGTGAGGAAGTGCGACCGCTCTCACAACATTAAGGTTATGCTATTTGTTAGTTGATGTTTACTGAGATCAATTCAGTTTAATCTAATTTTAAGTTAAATCTAATACTTAAAAGTGACTTTATTATTAATCGTGGGGAGCGGGGTGTTACGATATACCAATTTTTTAAATGAGTTACCTACAATTTAATTTAGAGGAAAACTTATCTCATTTGTTTACACAAAGGAGAAGAAACGAAAGTTTGAACAAAAAATTATTAAAATATAATTTTTTAATATAATTTTTATTTAAAATTTGAAAAAATTGAATTATTTATTATATTTTATGTGAGAGTTTAGAAAAATTGTAATAATTAGATGATATGAGATTAGATAGTTTATAAAAACAAACAAGTCTAAAGCAAAATCGTAAAAAGTTGAGTGTTGTTAATGTAATCATGCTATTTCATTAAAAATTAATTTCAATTTAGATTTTGTGAAACTACACTATATTTTATATAATTTTGTAATATAAGTGTATGTGTATAATTATTCATAAGATTTATCATTGCATATGTCACAAAGCAATCGCATGGCATTAAAACAAAACAAAATCTCAAGAAAATAGCAAAAGGAAATAGGATCGTTACAAGCTTGATATTGTCATGAGCAACGCTAATAGGATAGTGTAGCACGAGAAAACTCACCGAGAATGCTATTCAGTCTTTTTATTCAATAGGTCAAATGTCTCGAGAGAATATCTCGATGATAAAAGTATTTTTCACGACACTATATTCTCTAATTTATAGTGCTTATTTTACCCCTCGATGTGAAATTTGATGTTATGTTATTTATTAAAAAAATTAAAAATATAAATATAAAAGAGTTGAGTAAATTTAGAATTTTTATTTTTTTATACTTTTCAACGCCGTTTGGTTTTGACTTTTCATTTTTTAAATTTTCTTAATAAGTCACCCGACACATCACTTTAAGAGATAGAAACGCACTCTTTTGTCATTTTTGTTGCATGACTTCAAAGTTGACTTCGTGCTTGCATACCTTAATGCTTAAGGTCAAAGAAGTACGACATCGCTAACCAAAGATCATGGAAGGAGGTGCGACCACACTCAACAAAAGAGGCCTAGTCGCTGAACAGTTGTGGATTTTATTTTGGAGTGCACACTCTGTAATGAGTAGGAAGAAAAGTTATATATATATATATATATATATATATTATTTTCACAATTATTTTTATTTTATTTTATTATTGTAATTTTTTTAAATTTTTATATAAAATAAAATAAATAATTCAATTTTTTTAATTTAAAAATAAAATAATTATTAAAAAATATTTTAATAATATTTTATTTAATTTTTAATTTTTATCTCATATTATTTTATCTATAAAATATATTTAATTAAATTAAAAACATAAAATAAAAGTTTTGTCACTTGTGAGTACCTATGAACGGAATAACCTGTACAGTATTTAGCATTTAGAGCATCCCATCCGGTTTTACATCCTCATCCCTATAATTTAACTCAAATACTCATTTCCTCAAATTTATCCCTAAAATTTGTTTATCTTCTAAAAACCTCCTAGATCTCATTCCCTATCCATATTTCTATTTTTTTAAATAATATTTATCTAACATTTTTTTATTACTTTTTTCTCTCTCTTCCATTTACAATCTTAACTATTAACTGTTTTGTCTTATTATCTTTTTTTTTTTTTTTAAATATCACTTTCTACTAAATATTTATTGGAGATTTTGACTATCCAATACAGTATTTTTTTTTTAAAATTGAAATTCGTAGTATTAAAATAAAATATTTTTATTAATTAGTGCATTTTCTAACGTGATGACAAATTTAATTAGATCCGGACTCAATATCTCTAATGAAAAACCGAAAGTCACATATTGATGATAAAATTTTTTAATTAGATGCAACGGTAATATTTCAACAATTTTTCTTCAACGGTAATATTTTTTGTCTTAACTATGAACGGTAATATTTTTTGTTTTTTCTCCAACGGTAATATTTTTTATTTTTTCTCCAACAGTAAATTTTTTTATCTTTTCTCCAACGGTTACTTTTTTTGTCTTCTCTCAAACGGTAATGAAAACAGAATTTAGAAGAGAGATCACAACATTCAGGAGCAAATTCAACATTAGATATGAAAGACCAAGAAACAACAGCCCAAGAAGCATGCTTTGAAGGAAAAAGATATGGAAAAAAATGTAGATCCCAAGTTCTCTCAAGCAAAGATGTTCACAGCAACTGAAAACCAATCTTGGATCACCAAAGATTCAAAATCATAAATCTATTTTGGCCCACCAAACAATACATGTAAGCTAGATAATCATCACAGGAAAAGAGTATACATTTTCGCAGCAACCAAGCAATAGCCAAATGAAAATATGACAGAAACATCATGGATGATTTTCGGGGTTCCCAAACAATCACAAAAGGAAAAACAGGGCAGCAAACATTTTTTGAAATTCGCACCAACCAAACAGGGGCACCATTCATCAAACCGCAAGCCAAACCTCATCTCATTTCTCAACAACCAAACGGGTTACTCAAGAAAATATGACACCAAACCGCAGCAAATTTTTACAGCAACCAAACGGGTTGCTCAGGAAAAAATCAAAGGAAACCATCGTCTATTTTCACAGCAATCAAACGGGTTGCTCAGGAAAAAATCAAAGGAAACCATCTTCTATTTTCACAGCAACCAAACGGGTAACTCAGGAAAAAAGAAATCAACCATTCCATAAATTTTCACATCAACCAAACGGATAACCCAGGAAAATAGCCACAAGAAAACCCTATGACTTTTCGCACCAACCAAACATCGGTTCCAAAGCATTTCCACTTTCATCATCAAGAAACAGGGTGAGAAATTAACAGGGGTGAGAAAATGAGAAGAAAAATACCGATTTCCTAGCAGGAGAGGCGATTATCGGAGCACCAACCGTCGGGAGGGATGAACGCTGGACAGGATGGGGAAATGGGATTCGGGGATGTACAGTAGGTCCCTAAAGATGGGGATTTCCTGTACATCCCGAAAATTAGAACCTCATTTTAGGGAACCGGATGGAGGGAGGGTTTTAGAGAAAACCCTAATAATTTCAACAAATAATAGGGAAATGGGAGAGATGGGAAACCGAATGGGGATGCTCTTAGAGCATTCACATTTAGATGAATAAATTTTCCACAGAACTGATGGTGTAGTGCGAGACATTTAACCGATAAAGTCAAATGGTTTTTCTTATTTTTTTTTTATATTTTTTTCATACATTTTTTTTATATTTTGAAATATATATTTTTTTTAAATTCATAACATCATTAAAAAGATATTTTTATAATTATTAAGAAAAATATTAAAATAAAATAATTCAATCAGTAGCCACCGTCAATGACTTTTATCGATGGCTGTAGCTTTCTTCTTTTTCAAATTTTAGCTAAAAATTATCTTTTCTTAATTTTTATTTATTTTTCTAAAACCTCGTAATTCTATATTCTATTCTTTCTCTATTTTATTAAAATAACATTTCTTTATTTTTTTTATTCTTTTTTCTATTCATTTATTTGTATATCTTTAACTACTCTTTTTTTTTTTTGTCTTTCGGGAAAAGAGCGGAAGAAAAATTTCTAACTGTTTTTTCAGACTTTTGTAACTATTTAATTATTTGTTATATCCATGATTTCAAATTTTCGTTTGTAGTGATTTTTTCTAAACTATTTATCTCTCTAAACAATAATATTTTTAAAATCAATGCTTTAGTAATAATAATATTTTAAAAAAAATCATGCTTTCATAAATGGTAATTTAAAAAAAAATAATTATCTCAATAAATTTCAACTATAACAAATATGAGTATAAGAGAAAATTTATATGATTAGAAGGAGAATTTATTTTATTGATTAGTATAAAAGATTTGTAAAAAATAATTTATGGATGAATGGCAACTCCCTAAATTGAGGGAGCCATTGTTCAAATTTCAAAACATTCCCCTAAAATAGGTAGTCCAATGGAGAAGGGATTTTGTCAAATAGTTGAATTTTTTTAATAAACTTTAGGAAATGAGATGCTATACGCTTCTAGATGCGGATGCTCTTAGGGCTTGTTACACTCTCAATATTTTAAGATATTTATAAATAATAGTGAGATTTTTTGTGAATAATAATAAAGTAGTTTGAGTTAAAATGTTTTATTGAGTTTCAAAAAATAAGAGAAAAAATTGGATAAAAATATTATAAAGTTAACAAATTATTTGAATATAATTTTTTAATGTTATTTTTATTTTAAATTTTAAAAAAGTTGTATTGTTTTTTTTTTTAAGTTTGAAAAATTGTAATAAATAGATGAAAAATTAAAAATTGAAAATTAAAAAGTATTTGTCTTTAAGTGATATTTGTGAATGAAATATCTGAGAATACTTTATTACACAAAGGAGACCTTATACAATTGTTTTTAAGGTAAGAAGATATGAGGGATGAGTAGAGATAATTTTTTTTTTTTTTAACGTAATGGTAAACATATAATTTTGTATAATTATTTATATAATCAAATTTTAAATTGAGAGTATTTTTATAAGTTATTTTATAAAAATGCATGAGTTGTAAAGTCATGGTAAAAACAATTGTACATGTATCAAAAGTCATGGCAATAGCACTTTATCCGCTAAAGTACTTCTTGTGTTGTTTTTGTGATGGGTATCAACGAATAAGTGTGATGCCCCTGTCCCAATTGTGATTTGGCAAAAATCATGATGTTGAGGTGTTGGCCGCTCGAGTCATACACCTATCGCATATTATGATAACAAAGAGTGTGCTCACATGTTCAATAAAAGTGTGTAGATAATTCGGAGCAGAAATTAAAAAGTGTATTGATTTTTTTTTTTTTTGAAAGGAAATTTACAATTTTATTCAACTTAAAGACAAAAAAGGAAACATATTACAATTGGGCTGAAGGACCATTGTAGATGATTCCTTAGGAATTTCTAAGGCTTCCTTAGCTAGACAATGTGCTTTTTGATTGCCACTTCTCTTAACAAATGGGATATGGAATTGTACAAACCGAGCAAGTAGATCTCTAGTATCTGATAGAACCAATCCTACATTATCCCATCTTTCTTTGTGGAGATTAAGTCCTTGGACTATCTGAAGAGAGTCACCCTCCAAGATCACTGAAGACAGGTTCAATTCAGACGCAAACATAGCAGCTTGAAGCCCTCCAATTGCCTCTGCCAGTAGGGGAATAACACAACCCTTCTTAGCCACCTTTTTAGTAGCTACTATACCACCTACATGATCTCGAGCGACCAAACCAATTCTCACCCTGTCATGAGCTTCACTCAATGCTACATCCCAATTTATCTTTACTACTCCCTCAGGAGGTGGGATCCAATTTGATGCATGATTGGTGTGCATCCGGGAAGCTGATATAGAAACCACCTGAGCAACTTTGAAGTCATCAAGTTGATGAGTAGCATTCTATACTAGTGCTTTTGGGTGTAAGAATGATCCCTAAAAAACAAACTTGTTTCTTCTCTGCCAGATACCCCTTGCTGTCATAGCAAAAACCTCGATTGTTTGTAAATCACAGTGGTCATTTAACCATTCAACTATCTCCATGAACCTCTCTGCCCTCACAAAGCTTTTTTGTAGTGTTATCGGCCCATTGCTCCACACATCCATGGCTGAGGGACAATTTCACAATATATAGCCAACTGTCTCTTCTGAAGTGCAACAAATTGGGCATAAAGGACAGTCCACTATATTCTTCTTGAAGAGATTCAACATAGTTGGCAACGACTCTAAGCAGGCTCTCCATACAAAGACCTTAACTATATTGGGAACCTTAAGTTTCCAGAAACAATTCCAGTTTTTAAAGTTTAGTGCTCCACTCAATGACTGACCCCTCTGATCTGTTATGAGTTCCTTCTGTAAATGATATGCACTTTTCACTGAAAATCCTCCATCCTTAGTGCCTAGCCACATAAGTCTATCCTTTGCCCCAGATGAGCTCACATGAATCCTCTAAATGATAGCAGCACTTGCAGGACCAAGCATTCTTAAAATCTTCTCTCTGTCCCACTGCTTGGTATCTTCATTTATCAGTTCAGCTACCTTAGCCTCCTTCTTAGAGCCTTGCCCGTGACCTTGAACCATAAAGGATGATGGTTGAGGTAACCATCTATCCTTCTAAATTCTGGTCTCCTTACCATTGCCAATTCTCCATATAGACTCTTTCACAATGAGAGCTCTTGAAGTCCAAATGCTCTTTGAAATAAGTGATGGTCGTGCCCCCAGTTTGGCCTGAAGAAAATTAGAGCTTCTGAAGTATTTTGCCTTGAGTATTTGGGAAGCTAGAGATGCAGGAAATTGGATGATGCGCCAAGCTTGCTTAGCAAGCAAGGCCGTATTGAAGCTCTCAAACTCTTTGAAACCCAATCCTCCTGATTCCTTAGACTTTCCCATTTGACCCCAAGAAACCTAATGCACTTTATTCACCTTGTCTTGTTGGCCCCACCAGAATTGGTGCATCACTCTATCAATTTCCTTCAAAAACACTTTTGGAAGCTTGAGAACTCTCATACAATATGTAGGGAGAGCCTGAATGACTGCTTTGAGGAGGATCTCCTTCCCTGCCTGTGAAAAGAACTTTGTCTTCCAGTTGCTCACCCTGCTCCTCACTCTGTCAAGAATCTTTTGAAGGCATTGTACCTTGATCTCCCACCAAAGAAGGTAGACCAAGATACCTCTCATAGCATGTAGTAGCTCTTGTGCAAGCAATCCTCAGGATGTACTCTTTTGTTTCTGGTCTAGTATTGGCACTGAAGTAGATTGTAGTTTTATCTTTGTTAATCCTCTATCCCGAGGCCCCTTCATAACTATTGAGTAGAGAGTTGATAGTGGCTCATTCCTCAGCTTATGCTCTACAAAACAAAAAGGGTAGTCATTAAGTCTAAATAACAATACCAGAAAATTAAAATACATCACAATCATAATATTTATAAGTCATATGTCTCCAAACCATAAGTGAAAGAATATTTACAATCATTTAGTTTTTCAATAAAAATCAAACATAGCAACTTAACTAAGTCGGGAAAAGCCTCAATCCTCAATCCTATGACTGTGCCGGATCTCCATGCCCTTAACTAACATCAAGCTTTCGATTTGCATCAAAATCTATGATTTACATGAGCAAAACAGTAATGAAACTACTATGGTGAGATTTCGAAAATCTCAATAAGTGAAACTAAGACAAAATCTCTTTCAAAATTGCATGCTAGTGGAATTGAGAATTATGCAAGTAATTGGCACAAAGAAAGATGAAAATTTCACATTTAACCAAATTAAACATAATTGAGTAATAGCCAACCTCACCCAAAAGAAAATCTTGTTTTTCAAAACATCAATTTAATTAATATGTGCACCAGGGTCTCCCTTAAATGGATCATCTACACACCTTAGCTCCATTAGCTATACCATAGGTAACGATCGTGTGTTTGACTTCGTTACTAGTGACACTTGGTTTTGCGCCTCATCCTTAACACCACGTCCTCTAGTCTCCACCATTAGAGAGGTCACGACTTTGATCCGAGAACGTTACCATCTTGCTCAAGCCTATTAACTCAAGAGATGTCACTCAGTGTTATGCATTTCTGAGTGACCAGAGGAGTTCTACCAAAATAAGAACTCATCTCGGCTTGAGGTCTTGATACGCACACACCCACATAAAGCCCTTTTAAACAAAAAGTTAGGTATATTTTAGAATCAATTTACACACATAAATCACAGTTTGATGGCAACAAAATTTCAACAAACAATTAAAGTTGTAAAAGATTCAAATGATGAAATATTAGCAAGTACTTTACATGTTATGAACAACTCAATAATAATAAATTCAACAACAATTACATGATGAAAAATCATGCAAAGCAGGAAGTTTCCAACAAACATTCACACGCTATAAACTAGTGTAAATGTGGGAAATTCTAACAACCATTTACAATTGAAAAACAACATGAATAAGGTAAACTCCCACTCACATAACTCGGCAATAACAAAAATTAAAATAAGCAATGTACAAAAACCTTTATGCAACATAATAAGCAAATAGGCAGTAAGTAAAGGTTCTACAGAGCATTCGAGAACCATCTCAAAACCAATCATGGCAACCCCACCACGGAAGTGTAAAGCCAAAATAGAGAATCAACACAATAGTTCACAACTCTTGTCACATAGTCACACAGCCACAACAGAGAACCAACACAACAATTTTCAACTCCCTTTCACATAGGCACACAACCGCAAAAGAGAAAAATACCACAAATTCACAACTCGCATCACATATGCACATGGCCACAACAAAGAACCAACACCACCGCACAACAACAATTCTATAACTTCCACCACATAGGCATACGGCTAACAAGAATCATACAACAATAATTCCATAACTTCCACCACTGAGGCACACAACCAATAGAGATCACACAAAAATTATTTATCAATTCCAAACACTGGCAATTTTAGATGTACTTATCAAGCAACACTTATACCATGTGCAGGGGAGAGACTTTTAGATGGTCATTTGTGTCCTGCTTCATGATGTTTACTTTCCATGGTTTTTCTCGTTAGCTAGAGGTTCAAGGTCTCTAGGGTGGTGGTGGTGGTGGTCGTGTATTGAGCATAGAGGGGGAAAAAAAGGAATTAGGGTGGGTGAGAGGTGGGTCTCAGTGTGGGTGGCAAAAAATTGCAGGGGTGGTTTTGGGATTGAGAAAGTGAATGCGAAAATGGTGGTTGGTGGCTTGAGAGAGAGAGAGAGAGAGAGAGAGAGAGAGAGAGAGAGTGACAGAAAGAGAGGGAAGTGAGAGAAATTGAGAAGGGTAGAGGGGGAGAAGCTAACCAGCAAAGAGCGGCAACAAGATAGTGACGGTGGCCAGAAGAAGGTTCTCAATAAATGTTTGAATTTTGTTCTGGTTGAGATGTTGGAATAGAATATTTCGATACCCGTACGTTTCAGTGTACCGCTTTAGGATGGATGTTATATGGATAAATTATATATATAATTATATTCCAAAATAACATCAATACAAATCTTATAAAGTTAAAAACATATATACATAAGAAAGATATCCTTGAAATTCACCTAATCATAACATAAATCATGCTCTAAAGATAGTAGGTGTGGGAAACAAATTCACAGAAGGGGCACCTAGTTAACAATAAAAGAAGGCTATCCACTTTAATCAATTTTTACAGACTAAAGTTCAAACTAACCTCTAGGCAACCTAATCTTGCAAACCTGACATGTGACAAAAAATGGATAAGAAGCTGCAGGACTATTCTCAACCTAATCAATCTTAAATCAACCTATTGGTACCATTCAAACTCAAAGCCCTCATAATTAAAAAAAATTCATCGGCACCTTGGAAAACATCAAGTTAAACCTTCACATGAAACTTACTTTGCAATGTGTAAACCACAATTAGTCATAATTAAATATATCCTTAAAAGATATTGTCGTATTGGTAAATAAAGAATCAAAATTTTGAAGATAGACTAATAGAAAACCTTCCAAATCTAAACTCTGCATAATAACATTTCAAATGAAAATATGAATCTGAAGTAGAAAATATATGTTGTACTTATGGTGAGATTTTAGAAAATAATTTTAGAAAATGAGACGAGAATTACTAAACTTTTTAAATCTTTTTCTTTCCCTTCCCAGTATATAAAAGATTCCATAGTTAAAAATTTTAAATTAACATTTATAAATCTAAGATAGAGTTTTGCAGCGAAATTCATTAAACTAAAATACAAGTCCTTTTACAATATAGGATTTCATATATTACATAAAAGGCCTAGGCTTCACATTTTCCCTGGACCGTGTCCGTCCTAACGCTTTGTCCTAATTTCATTCCTCGGTGAAGTGCACATAAAAACAAAATGAATTAAATAATCAGTAAACATTATTTTATACTGTAAAAGTAAACTAACACAAGTTTCATTTATGCATTTCTCATTCATATACATACTTTACATAAAAACATTTTCTTTTCTTTAAGAACATTAAAAGGTAAAAAAATTTTTATTCCTCAAAATATTTCCCACCTTGTACATTCCTTCATAAAACAAAAATGTTTCAAACATCCAATTATTCTTATCACTTTTTCTCTGGCTGATACAAACTATTACGCCCCTTGTGTTGGGGTTAGCCCTTTTTTGTACTTGATTCTGCTTGTGACCATGGGTTGGAAATCCCTCAGTCAGGGGGCAATATTGGGTATACTACCAGTATTACTTACCTGGCATTGTAATCTGACCAGTCCATTGGTATCCTTTCATTCATTTCTTTTTTTTTTTTTTTTTTTCATTCATTGTTCATTTCATTTCATAAAACATCAATTCATAATATAAAGTATGAAACCTCATCATTCTATTTCATAGAACATACATATAATACATACTACATATAACATCTATTCATATGTATATAACTATTCTTGGAGTGCATAAAAAGGGATTGCTAAAAAAGGCTATTACATACATATACTTAAACATTAATAAATTAGTATATTTTCATAAAACATCATTCTATTACTAAGAAAACATTTCATTTTCCATCATTGGATAAAAGAACATTTTTCCTATAAAATCATTTCATTTCAACCTTTTAAAGAAAACATCTCATCTTCATTTTCATAACATTTAGAAAAACTTATAAGAGTATGAACATAATATTTACTTGGACTCCATGCCATTTTCATTTCATATAGTCCATTCATGTGCATGTTAGGGGCAACCATACATAGTTTTACGTCATTTTCTTTTTCATTTACATAAGAACATCACACTTCAAACTTGCATAATAAAACTACTCCTAACTCTTAGTGCATTCTCTTTTATATGACTTTAACCTCTAATTGGTTCCTTACTTAAACTTCCTCCACTTAGACTAGTCATCTTCCAAAAATCTCCATCAACTATTTGCTTGCACCCTTCCTCATAATATTTCTAATTGTGAAAACTTACGCCACTAGGCATTCATAATATCCATTTCATTTCATTTCATTTCATTTATACAAGTCAAAATTCAATTTTTGAAGCATAACTATTTCATAAATCATAAACCTGAAAGCCTAAATACATTTCTAACTAATAAAGTGAGCTCCTATGCATCATAACCTTCAAATAATCACTCAACAAGCTTTTTAAATTAGTCTCACTTCACCGTTAGATCCAAACTACAAATATAATACCCATCCTCCATACACATACAATCCAATCCAACATCAACTCAAGTTCTCATTCACTTCCTCACCTACAAACATATTACACAATCCAAACCATGTATACATACATAATCCACCAAATATACACGTCATACCCCTCTTATCACCTAAAATCAACATATAATCTATCTAAGTATCCACTTGTTCTTACAAACGCCATCTATACATAATACATAAATCTGTCTAAATGCATACCATCCACTTCCTTGTAATTCAAACCAACACACCCAATACATGAAATTTGCCCATACCATTTATACACCTACACTGCACATTCATAGATATTACAAGTTTCATACACATACCACACATGCAATACAAGCTTCTTTAGTCAAACCAAATTCCTCACTTTCTATAACTTATCATAATTAACACATCAAATATACAAAAATCTATCCAATACATTCACTCAATTAATTTATGCATGTACCCTACCATCTTTATCATCTAAGATTAACATACAATCTATTCAAACCACTCATTTGTTTTTACAATCTTCATCCATACCCAATACATTTAATAAACACAAAACTGTCAATTTAGAAACCAACATTATTGTTAAGCTTTATAAACTCACTACAACTCCATCATTTAATCTCAATACTTCAAACAATCCATCTGCATCCCAACTCCACACATTCACGTCAATCATCTCAAAGTAATTCAACTCAGTAGCATAATCCACAATTAAGCCTAACCATGTAAATTACAAGCCACTCACATACTCAACATCCAAAGCAAATGAACCCAAAGATGAAACTTAAAATCTGCCAATACCATAAACTCTTGCATACTTAACTCAACATACTCTAACACAATTAAAATCATAAAGCTTAATAAGTTTCATACACATCCACAACAATATATACAACCCAAAACAAAATACCAATTTAATATTTTGTACCAATTCATATATCTTTCCATAAACCTCACTCAAATTATAACACATACTAACATATTTACTGCCCATATAAATCAATCCACTCAACCTTCATAAACACTTTACCCAACTTATAAGCCTCTCGATAATACATTCATATTTCCAATTACAACCCAATACAAACACACATACTCCATAAAAAGTTTCCAATCACCACATCAATTCTTCATATAGCTTATTGAAACCTACACATTCCGTGGATAAAATCTGCCCATATCATTTGTATGTCTACACCACATAATTACAAAGCTTTATAAGTTACAAATCATGACTCCACAAAACCACAACCATATATACTTCAATAATTATTACTAATTCACCTCATCCCACTCCAATCCCCCATACACACAATTTATAAAACATACTTGTTGCTCATGTCCATCAATCCAACATGATTACCATACATAAAGATTAATAAGCTTCATTCATGGTTCCACACAACCTAGCTTTCACAATTACTATATTCAATCATTAAGCTTCTTTATAACACATACAACACATACTCAATATAAAAATCAAATTAAACCCCAAATAGAACAATCAACACATGGGGATACTTCACACAATCTGAAAATTCTTTTAAAATTCATACAGCTACTCATATTCAATTCAAGTGTTTCATATGCCATGATTATAAAGTTAAAAATCTACTTACAACATGCACTATCTTGGGTTGTTCATCATTCCTATCTTGAGGTTACAAGTGGTTTTAATGCATTGACTTAAAGGACATAAAGTGATTAGTATCAAATAGGTTTCGAATTAATCATTTATAAGTATATGAATTTCATGCAAAGAATTAGTGCACACTCAGATCTTAACCTAAGAAGCAAGCATGATCAGTTAGGATAAGCAATAGTATCGATTTGTTTAAGGTTGATATGAAGCACATGCCACGACTATGCCTAAAAAATACCATCATACAAGGTGTTTTGCCTTGGAATAGGCCACGACCTTATCTAAGAAAGGACACTAAGTTTAGAAAAACCACTTGATTGAAATCATGGCTAGTTCTTAAGAATTATCAAGATTCTAACTCCTAACACATCTTTTTGTTTCAGCCATCACCTTCACATATCCAGAAAGTTGTAAGTTGGCCTCTACCCTACTCTTGAATAATATTTATAGGGTTGAGCACCGACCAAGTCAAAGTCGAAGGCCCCAACCTTTGACTTCAACTCTGACTTTTTCGGAGGTCAAATATGACCTTCAGCTCATTTGTCGGAGGTTGAATCCGACCTTCCACTCCAACTCTGAGATGCACATCCTTCGCACTGACTCTGACTTCGACTTGTCAGAGCAGAGTTGGATTTTGAGCCTTTTGTTTGATCTTTTTTAACTTCATATTTGGCCCATTTAAAAAAAAAAAAATTGTATAGGCTTTTAAATTTCAATTTTTTCAAAAATTACAATCTAGACTAAATAATTCACTTTTGATTATAACAAAAAAAAAAAAAAACAACTAACTAAAAACAAGTAACATACTAATATGCTTTCAAAAATAAAAAATCAAAAATAAAAAGAAAGTCCTATTGTTACAGGTACTCCCATCATCCATTATCCACATCGAACTAATCATTATAATAAACATCCACACCTATCATAATAATATTTACTTAACACTACTACAACAAACATTTTCTAAGTTCTTATTCACATTATGCAACTATCACGAATCTTTTCTTATATTTTTTTTAGTATAATTCTACAAAGTTGTTTCCAACATTTTCGTTATAATTTTACATGAAAGGTGATGGGATATATAAAAAATTATCGTTCCTCAATATTCTATCCTATAAATTATGTAGAGGACTGCCTTGTTATTATTATTAATTTTTTTTTCTTTTTTATACAAGGAGCTGGGGGGTTTCAAACCCAGGTTTTCCATTTGCCATCAGGTCATGAGCCTCTTAGCAACTGCCTTGTTATTTCATTCTGGTAATAGGGGTTTGCTTTTCTATGGGAATATAGGTAAATTCTGCATTCAACTGGAAATGTTACGGCGATCATTCCAGCACATATGCACATCCCTCGAAATTGAACCACAAATATGAATTAAAATTGATGCTTAACATAAATAATTTTAATTTTATATAAGATATTGAAATATCAATTCATCCCTACTTTGAGATTACTTAATAACTTTATATAATTTATTCAATCTAACATGTAATTGAATTGAAAAGATTATTTAGTTGACTCTCTTTTACGATGGCTGTAAATTGTTTCTAACTTTCTTATACAACTTCTCGGATAGGATCAAAATCAGTTTGAAAAGGTGAAAGTGCATGGAATGTTTCAGGAATTGGTGCATTGGCAAAAATTCTATTTCTAGAATAAACATTTTTTTATAAGTGAAAAAAAAGAAGTTATCATTTAGATATATCAAAATTATTTTAATGATAATGAAAATTATTATTTTGGATTGTGTCGTCGGATGGTGGTGGTGTCAATCTGCCCACTCGTTTATCGAATGCGGATGATCAGAAATACGGGTGAAGACGGATTGCTAGGTCTATGTAGCCTCCCTGTTAGATCCAGTGTCTTCTTACATCTTTATCATGTGTGCAGAAGCTCTCTCCTCAATGTTGAAAAGGGCTGAACAAGCTGGACAGATCACCTCTGCACCTGTTGGAAGAGGCCCCATAACAGTTAATCATCTGTTTTTTGCAGATGATAGCATCCTCTTCTGTCAAGCAACACCCAAGGAACTAGCATGTGTCCTCAAAGTCCTTGAAGTCTATGGAAAGGCCTCGGGTCAAGTCCTAAACAAAGAAAAATCTTCAATCCTTTTCAGCAAGAACACACAGACAACATGCAGAACTCAGATACTGCAGCAGGCAGGTGTTAAAGCAACAAGCAACTTCGAGAAGTACCTGGGACTCCCAGCTGTAGTGGGAAGGCAGAAAGTGGCAACCTTTCACACACTCATTGACAGAACTTGGGCAAGAATGGTTAACTGGAAAAACAAATTTCTGTCAAATGCAGGGAAAGAAGTCCTCTTAAAATCAGTTTTACAAGCCATTCCCTCTTATGCAATGGGGATATTCCTACTGCCAACTTCGATAACAAACAGGCTGAACCAACTTATAAGAAAATTCTGGTGGGGTTACAATGAGGATACCTCAAAGATTCAGTGGGTAAGGTGGAACCAACTAAGCTACAGCAAAGAGGCTGGTGGTCTTGGATTTAGAGACTTCAGAAGCTTCAACTTGGCTCTACTTGCTAAACAAGGATGGAGGATTTTACAGAACCCATCCTCCTTAGCTGCCATGGTTTTAAAGCAAAAATATTTTCCTAAAACTGGTCTCTTAGATGCAACACTGGGGACAAGGCCTTCTCTTGCGTGGAGGGGAGTGTGTGCAGGTCTGAAAATTCTAAGAGAGGGACTTGTGTGGAGAGTGGGTAATGGGCACAATATCAACATTTGGAAGGACTGGTGGTTAACATCCTTTCCATCAAAAAGAGTTGCCTCTACTCGACCAGTGGGCTGTGAGTGTGAAAAAGTAAGTGATCTTATTGACAGTGATCTAAAAATATGGAAGTATCCTCTCATTCAGGAGCTGTTCACTGCACAAGAGTATGAAGCTGTAAAAGCAATCCCCATCAGTGCTGGGGGAAGGGAAGACAGGATAATTTGGCACTTCTCCACCAATGGCCAGTATTCAGTGAAGAGTGGGTACCATGTTCACAGGCAGATGGAGGCTGATCTCCAGGGGGAGTCA
This sequence comes from Carya illinoinensis, assembly GCF_018687715.1. Lineage (NCBI taxonomy): Eukaryota > Viridiplantae > Streptophyta > Magnoliopsida > Fagales > Juglandaceae > Carya > Carya illinoinensis. The sequence goes on along the minus strand of NC_056764.1, from coordinate 14,284,743 downwards.
TCAAAAAAAGCTCAGGCCAAGCATGTGTGGAAGAGCATATGGAAGTTAAAGACCTCCCCAAGTGTCAAACAGTTCGTGTGGAGAGCCTGTAGTGAGGCTCTGCCAACTCTAGCTAACCTGAAGAGAAGGAAGGTTGTAGAGGACAGCAACTGCCTTATCTGCTACCAAGCCATTGAAACATCTGGTCATGCCTTGTGGAGCTGTGTTGCGGCCCAGGATGTGTGGAAAACAAGCTGTAAAAAGATTCAGAAGATGTCCTGCCATAGTGACCTCTTCTTAGATATCTGGTCCTTGCTAGTGAATAACTTAGATGTTATTGAGCTTGAAGATACTGCAGTTGTATTGAAAAGGATTTGGTCTAGAAGAAACGAGCTGTATCATGGGAAAGGATTCACCCATCCCACTAGGCTGTATCAACAGGCCATAGAAGAAGTATCCATCTTCAGAGAATCTCTTCTAACAGACAAAGGAACAAGGAAACAGGTTGGATCAGCAGAACTTAGGTGGGTCAAACCAGTGCAGAATTCCTATAAGCTCAATTGGGACGCAACAATTAGAGCAAATGAGGGAAGAGTTGGGATAGGGGTGATAGTCAGGGACTACCAAGGACAAGTAGTTGGCACTGCTAGAGCTCAAAGACCTTTAAGAGGGACTCCTTTCGATGGTGAGGCTTACGGTTTGTTGGTTGCAGCTGAATTCTGCAGAGACCTGGGGTTGCAACAGGTCTGTTTAGAGGGTGATGCAAAGCGTGTGGTGGATGGTTTACTGAGCAAAGCAGTGGACTGGAGCTTAGGGGGGTGTCTGATTGAAGATGCTAAAAGAGTATTGGATTCAAGTGTCAACTGGACAGCCTCCCATGTCCATAGAGAGGCAAATATGGCAGCACACCAGCTTGCAAAGATGGCTGCAGAGGTGGTTGAAGATGTCTACGAGGTTGAGAGATGCCCGAGCTGTATTTTTCATATTGTACACAGGGAAATGATGTAGCCGAGTGGATCTATGTCACTTTAGTCCTTTGTGAATTGTACCCCTTTATTTCATGGTTAATGAGATCAGTATTTCAAAAAAAAAAAATGTAGCCTCCCTGTCCAAGGGGTGGCGACCCAGGCCGTACAGGGCATGTAGCAACCCTTACATTAAACAACATAAAGTGTGTTTTTTCAAAATTATTTTTTTTAAATCAATTATTTTCATGGACAGATTTTCATAAAAGAAATTTATTATTATTATTATTATTATTATTTCCTCGGAAGAAACGGATAGCTTGACACAAATAGAATTTTTAAATAATAAAATTTGGACCACGAAACGAAAATAGGAGAGTCAAGGAAGGTGGTGAGAAAGAGGTCAGGTTCCAATTCCACTAACAAGGAGGCCATTGTAAACCAGAGGTCCTTCAGTCGCATACGACTCTCTTTCTCTCGCTCACTACTCCACCTCCATGGCTGTCGTCGGCGTCCTCGCTCTACAGGGATCTTTTAACGAACATATCGCAGGCATATTCTCTCTCTCTCTCTCGCTCGCTCTCTCTCTTTCTCATGCTTATACGTGTTCTTGATGAGCAAAATCCCTTTCGTTTATCGTGGCAGCGCTGAGAAGGCTCGGGGTCAAAGGCGTGGAGATAAGGAAGCCCGAGCAACTAGACAGCGTAGCTTCCCTTATCATTCCTGGAGGAGAGAGCACCACCATGGCTAAGCTCGCTCAGTACCACAACCTGGTCCTCTCTCTTTCTATCTGCACAATATTCTTTTCCCTTTGTCTCGTATTAATTGACTACGTTTTCGTAGGAAATTTACATAGAGGGTGACTCGACGAAAGCGCAACGAAACAAAAGAAAAAAGACATTTGGCTAACGACCTATACCTTTTTCTGATTTTTGCTAAAACCTTTTCTACTTTATTACATCATACTGTAATAATATGTAAATGACAAAATGGTCATTGGATGGATTTGCTTTGTTTTGTTAAAAATATGCAATAACGTAGTCAACTAAGCCGAAAAAAAAAAAAACCGAATATTCGGTTTCATCTTCTTTTGTTTTGTCAGGTCCCTAATAATTTTGAAATTCTGGGATTTGTAGTAGGTCATATAATGTTTTCAGATTCTTATATGTTCTTCACAATTATCTAATTTATTGATTTTTAATATACCAATAGTTTCCTGCTCTGCGTGAGTTTGTTACAATGGGGAAGCCTGTTTGGGGGACCTGTGCAGGGCTTATTTTCTTGGCAAACAAAGCTACCGGTGGGTTTTTCATCCTTTGTTCCCTTAAAATCAAGTCTGTAAATTTTATGCATTTAACCTTGATTTTTTTCCCAATAAATGCGCATATCTTTTCAGGGCAGAAAAGAGGTGGGCAGGACCTAGTTGGGGGCCTAGATTGTACTGTAAATAGAAATTTCTTTGGCAGTCAGGTAATTCTCAGCACTATTCAGTCTCAAGTGATTTATGTTGTACCGAGATAGTAATGCAATGAAGAGAGAACATGTTGCATTTGTGGAGCAAAGATCCATAAATATGATATAAAGAGACGGTAAACAGGTTTGTGAGTTTGGATACGAGTAGACATACTTCTGTTTGGGTTATAGGAAGTGAATTGTTTGTTTCTCATAGCATCTCATGTTCAAAATTGTCATTATGGGACCATGAAGAAGCGTGGCATCCGTAGGAAAAAATTATTGTAACATCAGGTTTTGGAATCTCATTGAACATTGTAATTATAATTTTCTGCATTTTTTAGGATATCTTCTATAGTGCTTTTGATTTTAAGGCCATTTTGCTTCAATAACAAGTCTCATAATTGCTGAATAGGTTAATAGTTTTTATTTTCTTATATTTGTGAGCTTTTAGAGTCAAAGAATTTTTTTAATTTTAAAATTCTGTACTTGCTGGTTGAAGATCTAGTTGTGGAATGGAGGTTTTATTTCATTCATAGGTAAATATTCTTTAGTTTTTTGGGTTTTTGTATGTATCTATGGTCCAATCCAATTGAGTATATTTTACAATTTGAAACAAGAGTTCTGGTCTTAATTATTGAAGTTAATATAGATGTTATTTTAGTCAAATAATTGAGAGCTGAACAACAATAATCAAGTGCTTTGATTTATGGAAGACTTGTTCTTTTCTCTCAATTACTTTTTAGATTGCCATCTACCCAGCTTAGAACAACTATTAGTTGCGTCTATGCTTTCTTCTTTTCAATCCAAAACCATATTCCTTCTTTCACACCTTATGAATCTATTAAACTCTATATCTTCTCAATCTTTTGAAATCAAGTAACTCTTCCAAAATGACCTTTTTCTTTAATTGGCACCGGATGTCTGAGAACAACGTCCTGACTAATAATCCTTGGGGTGCACAGGCCCTTGGCAAGGAGTTTGTTGCAAGTGCACCTCGGGTAATTCAAGAAGAAAATCCCCCAGTTCGATAGCCCCTAGAAATTGTTTACATCCAAAGGGATTTGAACCTTAGAGCTGAGGGGAGCATACCTCCTAGCCCAAGGCCTTGGCCTTTACCACTTGAGCCAACCCCTAGGGGTTCTTCCAAACCTACCTTAAAACCTTACTTTCTTACCAGAGAATACTGTGCAAGCTGTTTGCTTCAAAAAATAGCATTCTTCACCTTTAGCATTATGCTTTCCAACCTAATTCTTTATTCAATTAGCTATGGTGGTGCCATTGGGAAGGGGATGCTCTATGGAGGAATGTTATTGATGCTAAATATGGGAGTATTTGGGGAGGTTGGTGCTCAAATTAAGTAAGAGGGGCATACAGCATGGGGGTTTGGAAATATATCCGGAATGGATGGGAAGATTTCATAAGTAAATTCAGATTTGAGGTGGGAAGGGGAACATGAGTTAGATTCTGGTCTGATTTTTGGTGTGGTGATGTTGCCTTGAAGAATTTTTTCCTTCTCTCTATAGGATTGCATTGGATAAGGGTGCTGCAGTGGCTGATAATTTGGACATTTCTTCTGGGTCTCTCCAATGGTCTTTGAAGTTTGTTAGAGCTGTCCAGGATTGGGAGGTGAGGGATATTACTGAACTTTACAGTGCATTATATGTGCTGAATTTAAAGGCTGGAGAGTAGGACAGGTTGCTTTGGTCCTATTCGGGGAACAAGAACTTCTTGGTCAGATCCTTTTATAAGGTTATTCAACCCATTCTTCCATTGTCTTCCTGTGGAAGAGCATTTGGAGGAGTAATGTTCCTCTTAAGATTGCTTTCTTTGGCTAGCTGGCCTCCCATGGAAAAATTTGACTATTGATAGGCTGAGAAAGTGTGATCTTTTATAATCAATTGATGTTTTATGTGTAAAAGAGATGGAGAATCGGCGGATCATCTTCTTCTTCCCTGTGATGTGGTTAAGGCTTTATGGGATGAAATCTTTGCAAGGCTTGGTATTGCATGGGTAATGCCTGGGAGGGTAATAGATTTATTGTCATGTTGGAGAGGTATTTGGGGCAATCATCAAATCGTGGCTGTTTGGAAGATGGTGCCTCTATGTTTAATGTGTTGCACTTGGAATGAGAGGAATGGTCATTTTGATAATAGGGAACGTTCAATAGGAGGGTTCAGGAACTTTTTCTTTCATACATTGTTACTTTGGGCTTCGGCTATTGTATTGAATGGGACTAGTTTTAATGACTTTTATGCTGTTTTTCACAGCACTTAGCTTGTCATTAGGTTCATCTCTTGTATACTTCCTGTGTGCTTGGGCTCTGCCTAATTATGTGGATCAATAAAATTCTTCTTACTTATCAAAAAAAAAAAATCTTTATACAAGCACCAGTGACATTGTTTGATAGATCCTAGACCTAAACCCTCAACTATCTGGCCTAAAGGTCATCGCAAAACACATAAACAGATTTCTTAAAGTCTTTTCTATGTAAATTTGTTATTTGAGTGAAGTAAAGATCCTACTAGAAGACTCTTGCTGTATCTTTTTCTAGTCCGTCACAATGCTGACTTACACGGATTTGTTGTGACGTTTGATACTTTCCCAGAAGATTTTGAACCTGTGAAGAATATTTTGCATAAATTAAAGGTGAAGTAAAAACCCTTCTGTTACCCTGAAATCTTTAAACTCCAATTTGGAGGAGATTAGAACTTTTATGGAGGTACTGTCAGTTGTTATATATGGTAAGAAGCCCAGGACTATTGCTACTAGTCAAGATTTGTGATCCTCAAGTATTGATCAGTACAACCCTAATGCTTCAAATGCCTCAGTTCTTTTATTTTGATTTCCCTATCCTATAATCTTTTTCACTGGTTGCATAGTTTGGAAAGCTTTTTTTGATGGTATGGTCTGATTGGAGATAGAGCAAAAAAAAAAAAAAAAACACTACTTTGTGGAAGTTAAACTAAGAGGAACACCTAGTATTTTGTGGTAAGCATCATATTATGCAGCTATTAAATCTAGGAAGATCCGAAAGTTGCAATGACTCATTGCCTTGTCTAAGAGTATAAAATTCAATAAATAAATTAATAAAATCTCTCATCAATTTAAGCTTTTTCAGCAATTGGTGATTTATCAAGCTATCATAGTAAAGCCACTGAGTTTAAACTATGACTACACTTCTGGAGATTTCAAAGAGATGGGCCCACATCTTGAGATTTTGATCCACAACTGAAGAGAAGGGTTAGAATAAAAATTAAATAATTTAATTCACATTTTCCCATTAACTTAAGCTTTTGATACGATTGGTGATTTAACATCTCGTACTATGTAATTACAATCAATGACACGCTTGCCATTCACACAGTTGGTGCAAGGAAGTTATTCTGTTGAATTGTATGGCAAGAATTTTTATATTTCAGTCATGAGATTGGGATTTCCTTCAAATTGAGAGCTCATGATTTTGATAGTATTGCCAATAACTGAAGTTTTATATTCCTTCTATTTTGGCTGCAAGAAGACTTTATACCATGGCCAATGCAATTCAGGTTGCATGCTAAATGGTAGATTGGAGTAAGTAATATTAGTAGGGAGAGTTCAATGAACTCTACGCTGCTTTTCACAGCTCTTAGCTTGTATCTAGGCTCCCAGCTCTTAGCTTGTATCTAGGCTCTTTGTATACCCCCTGTGTACTCAGGCCTTGCCCATTTTCATGATTTAATGCATCTCTTTCTTACTTATCAAAAAAAATATATTAGTAGGGAGAGAACAGTTTTGGATGCTAGTTGGGGCAAGTCAGTTGACAAGCCACATAACCTTTGAAATTCTCAAAAATTCTCACAATTTCCTTTCCAAACATCACTCAAACTCAAAACATTTTTCAATTTCAAATATTCAATTTTTTCATCTAATAATTATCTAATCACTACAACTTTTACTCCCAACTAGGTGTTTTCTCTCGTATACATCCAGTGTACTTGGCTACGCCTATCGACATTAATAAATTTTTACTTACAAAAAAAAACTTTTACACACTTCAAAACAAAACTCAGAAATAATAGAACTTTTTCAAACTTCAAAACAAAAATTATAGTAAACCATTTTTCTCTCCTTTCCTTTACCAAAACCTAATAAAACATCTTAACTCAAACTATTTCTCTACTATTCACAGACCATTTTACTACTATTCACAGAATTTTGAGATGCTCCAAGTGTCCAAACAAGCCCTAATTCTTATGCTTCAAACAAAAATACTTGTCTTATTATTTCTTTAATTGTTCTTATAAATAATAGTTATTTTTCATCCCACGGAAGTAGTGGTTCTAATTCTGAAAGTGTCATACTTTGGCCATATCTATTTTCAATGTCCTTCAAAATCAAAATCGGTTTCTATGAAAAAGTGAAGTCCTAAAGAAGTCCAAAGGTAATTAAGGAGTGAGAACAATAAGAGCTTGAAGATGACCTTTGTGAGTCCCTTGATTCTAAATTGAAAATGAACTTTGACAATCTTGATCTAGATGTAAGGGTATGATTAATGTCATTCACCCACTTTATAGGGTCACTAAGTTGTTCACGGGAATGGAGATCGCCACTAGTGAGGGAAAGTTTTGAAGCTTGAGTTGATTGTAGGGACAAATATGTTTTTTGGTAATTGGTATTTGGAGTTGCTGTAATGCAATATTTATGCGGTGGAGAAATTGGGTTTAAAAGAAGATTCCCATTCTACAGCCTTATCATGTGGTATGGATTACTAACACGTGCTAAAGACTTGCCAACATTGAAGCTGAAGAAGAGTTCCTTAATCCTAAAATTGTATTGTGAATGCCATTTTTGGGAGGAAGAGAAATGTTGCAACATTGGACATATAGGAAAGGAACATCTGGTTTTGTAACCTTGTGGTTGAGTAAGATATTTCCAATTCTGGTGCAAGGAAGCTGGCTGTGTACACAAGAGACAAATAACTTGGTAATGACTTTAGTGGCGCCTTCAATTTGAAAAGTAGTTTTCATTGTCCTGGTTTGCCATAGGTGGTTAGAAAGAGATTAACTAAGCATTCTTTGTTTAAAACAGAATGCAGAGAGCATTGAAAGAGCTATCTTTTTTCTTTTTAGATACCTAATAGTTAATAATGGTTTTCTCTTCTGTAGGGATTTATGAAGACTTTTCATTGTGGATTCTTTAGTTTATGTTTTCCTTGTTTTCCTTGTTTTCTTTGTGTTTGTTGTTTTAATCATTTATAAATAAAAAAGCTATATAATGTATGGAATCAAACACCTTAAATGTTTGTTGTTAATAGAAATACTTTTAATAGTCCTGCTTATGGGATACTGACTTGAAAACCCTATGTACTCACATGGGTCAATTTATTATCACCATCCACTGATGGGGTTTCCCACCCATGCTTGTTAATCTAAAGAAATTCTTGTTTGTTCAGATTCAAAGCTTTGAGGCAGAGCTGTCGGTACCTGAACTTGCTTCTAAAGAAGGTGGTCCAGAGACATTTCGTGGAGTATTCATCCGTGCTCCCGCAATTCTTGAAGTAGGGCCGGAAGTTCAAGTGCTGGCTGAGTGTCCTGTCCCATCAAACAAGGTGTTGGCTTCAAGAGCTGATGTTGAAGACCAAGAGGTTTGTTATAAGTTCCTTGCCATAATGATCTTTTGACTGGCAATACTTTGAAAAGCAAACTTCATTCTGCTATTCAATTTATACGCTAAAGTATATTTTATTTGTCTTAAAAAAATTATCCAGCTAGATGCTGTTTATTGCACAGTAAAGATAAGCATGCATCACATCTTTTTTCCTGTTGTAGGAATTGGCACACTTTTCCCCATTTTCAAAACAAACCATAGGACAATCGTTAAATCATGCTACAAAAGTGGTATTGACGGCTCATAGATCTCACATTAGATAATGATGCCAATAGGCACAGTTTCTCTAATTTTTTCCCCCATGAACTGGTACGGCATAATGATTTTGTAGCCCATTAATGCAGTCACATTGAAAGGAATCATATTAATTTAAGTAATCAACTTTTGATGTTATTAACTTATACATAATCATTATGTTTACGCCTACCCTATTTCAGGAGAAATTGTCTGAAAAGAAAGTGATTGTAGCTGTAAGGCAGGGAAACTTGCTAGGGACTGCCTTCCATCCTGAATTGACAGCAGATACTCGATGGTATATATATATTTCAGTCACCCATGTGTCAAGAAATTTTTTATAGTATTATGTGGGGATCTAAAAAATTGCCTTTGCAGGCATAGTTACTTTTTGAAGATGTCAAGCGGTGTCGCAGAAGGGGCCTCAAGTAGCATTGTTGCTGTCGGGGGAGAGGGTTTAAGTTTAAGCAGGCAGCCAATCATCGACCTTCCCATATTTCAATAGTTTCAGGCAGAAACTAATAATTATCTCTACCATATGTTTTCTCCCCTAGTTTGCTTTCAAGGGTTTGGGTTTTTTTTTTTTTTTTTTTTGGCCTTTTAAAGGTCATTCACATTGAGCAAGTATTCTTTATGGTTGGTTTAGCTCTATAGTAGACATCCGGTTTTCCCCCATAAGGGTATTTTGAGAACTGCTACAAACACAAAGAGAATATACAAAAACAAACTTACAAACTGATGTGGTTTCATGAGATCTGTTAGATATACTTTACAATAAAATTAACTTTACAATCTGACGTATTACATTAAACCACATCAGTTTATGGATTTACTTTTGTGTAATCCATCTATGTCTAAAGTATTTCCTAGGTGTTTTAATATTTGATATCACTTGCATATGGGGGAACCTTTAAATTTTTGTCCAAGTAAATTGTATTTCTGTCATTGGATCTTCAATAGCAAAAAGTGACCGTGTGGGGATTAGCCTTCAAGTTAATCTCCAGCATGTTTCTGCAAATGCTGCAAAGATTCTCTCACTTAGGATTTATACCGTAAAACTTAAAGAGGTTTAAACAGGTCATGTGTAGTAATTATCTCAAGCACTTTGTTTTGATCGTGTTCTCTGTTAATATGCTAATTCCTATATGATGAACACTGCCAATAATAATGGCAACAACTAGGCCTATTTTGAGAATTATGAAGTAAAGTTCTGTTATTTGCATGTCAATATTTGTGGGGGCATGTCTTTTTGCCACAACTAGGCCTTTCTTTGAGAACTATGATTTTTTTCATACGACATGAAAACGTGTTTATTGCCCCCAAAGACCTGGGATGATGTTGGGGTTGAGAGAGGGAGAGGGAGAGGGAGCTGGGGAGGTATAGGGTCGTTTTTTAAAAGTATTATTGGACTCCAAATTCCTACTCCGATTCTAATCAGAGTTTTCTAATCGAATTGGAATTGAGATAATTTAAATCAGAGATCGGAATTTTTATACAGCCCTATCAAAAACCCCATTATATACCGCATGCATTGCATGGTAAACAAGGAACGGCCGACCATATAAAAATAAAATAAAATGAAAGTTGGTGGTGCATGGCTGCTTGCTCATGTGTGGCCTGCCTTTGATCATTGGATTGTTTAGGGTACTGGCAAATGTGTGGTTGCATCTACTGTATGCATGTTTGGCTTTTATCACCAGTTTGAGGAGCTCATGTAGAAATTAGCATCAGAAATCTCCTTATAATATATATAAATATATATACACACACACACACTAGGGTTATGACTTCAGGTTTATACATATATGTATATTCAAGAAAAAAAACAATAGAAAACAATAAGTACTGTAATAAACAGTGGAAAAAAGAAGAAAGAAAAGCTAATAAAGTAAGGAAAATAATCCATAGAAAATAATAGGCACTGCAATAAACAATGGAAAAAAGAAAGAAAAGCTAACAGGAATTAAAAATAATGCATAAATAAGAAATAAGAAATAACCCACTAAAGAAATATACAGCTCTGAAAGAAATCACCAAACAAGCTATTACCAAACAAGTTAGCAAGAAATGAAAATAATCTATAAATACCTTTTTAAGGTGCATTGTTCTCCTTAACAGTCCTTCCAGGACGTCCTATTACCCTACAAAATCAATTAAATTACTGCAAAACCAAATAGATACTGGAAAAGAAAAAATATGGATTTCTCTCTTTATTTAAATATCTAACATGGATTTAATTTTACTGTGCAGAAAAGTGCTGAAAGAATATCATGACACTGATGAACTGGCGAAATCATGCATTTTTTTTTTTTTGTTTACTAATGAAAGTGACCTTTTATTTCTTTTTCATCTTTTAGTTTTTTTTTTCTTCAGTAATGACTACAGTTGTTTTAATCCACTAACATGTATTCTTCTTTAAAAAACCCCGACATGTATTTAGTTTTATTTTGTATGAAAGTACAATATACATGACACAAAAACAGGACCATGAACGTATAGAAAGAGACATGCATATTTTTTGTATGGATTTTATTTTATTTTTTTCAGCAATGCGATCGATTAGTGAGGGCATATTTTAATGTTTTTTTGTATTTTTTAATTGTTTTCTAGGTTTTGATTTATTTATTGCCTACATGAGACATGCATATTTTTTTTCTTATTCTTCATTAGTGAGGGCATGTTTTTTATTTTTTTAAAAATCCTTATCAAGGATAATTTTTTAATGTTTTTTATGATTTTTTTTTAATTCTTTTACAATTTTTTAATTCTTTTACATTTCTATATGCATGATTGACAATTATTTGAAATGTAATATTTGAAAATGTTAAAATGTAAACAGACTACAATTATCTATACGCTTGACTGACAAACTTACATTACCTATACACATGCATTGACGAGGGACACAAGGGTATACTGATACAGCTGACTTTTGGATTGCCACAACCGATAGACGATTGTATTGACTAACACAAATAAAACAAATAAACACAACTCACGGACACAAATAAACACACAAGATTGTACTGACACAACTGGTGAGAAATCACAGAACAAATAAAACAAATTGACTTTTAGATTGCCACAATCGACGGAAATTATAAAACAAATAAATACAATCACTGACGCAAATAAACACACACATGACACAAATAAACAAAAATAAACCACTGATACAAACCACTGACTTGTGCACAGAAGCACACAATAAAATTGAAGGGTAAAGAGTAAACACGCACAACACAAAGAAATACAATGAAAATACTGTTCATTATTATAGTAACTAGATAACTGCTTATTATAATAGAAAGATACAGACATACATACATATATATATATATATATATCCAAATGATTTTGTTTGAATGAGTAAAGGCATAAATTCCTTCCGGTCGTCAATGTTTTGAGCAAAGAAAACAAAAGAAAAAATTTTAATAAACCAGGTAAATTTGATGAGTTTTGCTATATACAAGCACACTTGCGTATTAATCTGTGTATCAATACTGATTTATTCATACTTAAAATTTAAATTAACACTATTTTCAATAAAATCTATTTTTTGACCAATTACATCACATTGGTGTACAGATTAGTACATAATTATGCTTGCAATTATATTTTTCCAAATTTGATTAGGACAAGAAGCATACGATCCAAGGCAATAAAGGGCTTTCTATACACGAGTTCTGCGTAATCAGTACGTTAGTGGACTGCTTAATTATCTGCTACACTTGATAATGCTTTATGTTTGCTATGCATTTAAGACTTCCGAGCTCCATGCATGTGCCCTCCTTTCTGCAAATTTTAAGGGCCAATTCAGGTGTTATCTTTAGTTGAAGGTTACTTCATACTCATCAAACTCTCTCTCTCTCTCTCTCTCTCTCTCTCTCTCTCTCTCTATATATATATATATGTTTCTCTCTCTCTATATATATATATATGTTGTTCTGCAAATTTACGTAGGATCCAACCTATTTTCTTCCACAAAAAGATTCGAGTCTTCAACAGCGGATGACTTCCTGAATGCTTTAATCTTAATTATAAAATATAGAACTCCAATAATATGAATGTAGCCTCGTTCATTAACTTCTGCATTCAAAATAGTAACTTTTTGGCAGAATGCCAAATAATCCTTAGAAAACTATTCTATAGAGGAATCATGACCTAATTACTGCTCTGTTTAACCAAGAATAACACGAGAAATTACATTAATCCTTTTCTCCTCCCAAAGCCTGTAATTAAGGCGTTGAAGCAAACACAAGCTTTTTATTTTTTGTGAGGTTTTATGCAGGGAAAAATGGTCCAAACCTATTCACTCAAAGCAATAAAACTAGAAATATTTGAATAGAGGTCGGTTTCTCAGCTGCTTGTTTAGATGGAGAAGAAACTTGATCCTCCTGACTTAAGGCGAACTCCATGGCCTATTCCTAGCCGAACCCTGCCTTTAAAAGCCCCTTCGCACCCGACCCTTTTCATTGCTCATTCCTTCTTCTTCCATTCTCATTGCAATAGAAAAAGTCTACTGAAGGTGACGAGAAAGAAAAATCATAGGGATGGATATAAGAAAGTTATGCATTTTCATTATTTTCTTTGCTCTGTTCATCTCCATGGATCCCACCTTTGTTCAGGCCGACGGGAATGAAGATGGGAACAGCAACAAGAATAAGGGGAACAATGACAACAACAACAGCCAAGGGGATGATCCTGCCACAACAGATTACGACGAGTTGGCACCAGCAGAAACGGGACAGGAACGAGCTATGTGCAAAGCGAAGGGGGCATGCAAGTCCAAAACCCTTATGTGTCCATCTCAGTGCCCGGCGAGGAAACCCAAGAATAACAAGAAGATGAAGGGATGCTTTGTTGACTGCAGTAGCAAGTGTGAGGTCACTTGCAAGTGTAAGCATCGATCCTCTCCCTACTGACTTATACTACCATTTCTTTTTATCACTAATAATACGTATGTTTCTTTCTTTGTGATAAGTATTATTAGATTTCAATTTGTGATTCTTTTCAACAAGCTGAGAGCTTGAGAATATATTTAAGGGCAGGAGGAATCTGAGGATTTTTTTTGGCAGATCGTAAACCCAACTGCAATGGATATGGCTCTCTCTGCTATGATCCTCGGTTTGTTGGTGGGGATGGTGTGATGTTCTACTTTCATGGAGCAAAGGGAGGAAACTTTGCCGTTGTTTCAGATGATAACCTCCAAATCAATGCTCATTTCATTGGAACCCGACCACAAGGAAGGACTCGTGACTTTACATGGGTGCAAGCCCTGGCTGTCATGTTTGACACTCACACTCTTGTTATTGCTGCGAAGAGAGTCACACACTGGGACAATAATGTTGATGCTCTTTCTGTGAGGTGGGATGGCGAGGCTGTTGACATTGCTGCCAATGGAGAGGGAGAATGGAGGACTAATGGTGAAGAAAGAGAAGTGGTAGTTGAGAGAACAGACGATGCTAACAGTGCAAGAGTTACAGTTGCTCATCTGGTTGAAATAGACATTAGGGTGACACCAATTGGAGAGAGAGAAAACAAGGTTCATAACTACCAGATACCAGCAGATGATGCCTTTGCTCACTTGGAGACACAGTTCAGGTTTGCCAAGCTAACAGATTTTGTGGAGGGAGTGTTGGGAAAGACATACAGGCCAGGTTATGTTAGCCCTGTGAAGATTGGGGTTCCCATGCCAATGATGGGTGGGGAGGACAAGTACCAGACTCCATTCCTCTATTCACCTATTTGCAAAGCTTGCAGGTTTCAGAGGCAAACTACGATTGGTCCTATGAAGGAAGTTGCTCAGTACTGATGACAATCAATTTAAATAGACATTGGTCTTTGAAAACAGATCTGTAGTTATCTGCAGGAGACGTTTATCTTGTTTTGGGTCTTCGGCTTTGTGTTTGACTGAAAACAGAAATAAGGGCTATAATGTTTGCCCATGGCACTGTCATCTTCATAAACCTGTGGTCATTTCATCTTTCAATAAATTCTTTTCAAGTTCTTGGTGATTGAAGTTTTTGTTTTTTTTTTTCATTTTGGTTAAACTTGGAGAAAACTAATTTTTCTTTTTACCTTAATATATATTTATACATAGTTACAAGAAATTGTGGAATAGTTTATTCAAATAGAACTTTCTGATGAATGAGGATAGCCTACAAAAAAATATCTTATAATTTTACTTATTGATGAATGGAGATACTTCTTGTCCAAGTTATGATGGCTTGGGATAAGTAGCAAGTACTCTAGATGAGACAACTGCTGGCTAGATGCATGGACAAAGGAACATTTGCTAAACTCATGGTTAGATCTCTCTTTCCCCACCACGAAAAATAGATTGAAGCTTATTATATTAAGCTTATAAATTAACTTTAGACCTGCAACTAAAAGTACAAGCACGTACACCGAGTAGAGAAATGAACTTGGAATCTTAAAAGCGGTTTAGGTTAGGAGCATCCTTGTGCCTAGCTTATATTCAAAAACTCATCATATTCAAGCTTATCTATCTATATATTATTATAATTTCAAAGTATGGAACTTTGCGCCTATGAAACCAATTATCAACTATACCATTATTGTTGTAAAATAATATTGTTGTAAAATAAATTGTATGACCACCTTAAACTAGTCATCAAATACATAGTGCATAGTGCTAGCATAGTGAGTTGGCCGACATATGCATAGTACATAGTGCTAGCATAGTGCTAGCATAGTGAGTTAGTATAGTCCCCTTTGTACGCCTATATATATCGTTGAATTCTTTAAGAAATTCATAAGTTTCATAACTTTTCTGAGCTCTATCTCTCTAACTCTCATTTCGATAGTTTTATAACACGTTATCAGCATGAAAGTTCTGACGATTTTGAAGCTAGTAGTCCTCTACTTCAAGTAAGTCTTTCAATATATTTTTGTAGTTTTCAAAATGAATATGAAATATTAAACATACTTATGTTCCTGATTTATATATGTAGAAAATGTCAAATCTTATAAAATTGGAATTCGTTGCTCTTGACATTTCTGGAAAAAATTATTTATCTTGGATCCTTGATGCTAAGATCCATCTGGATGCAATGAACCTGAGAGATACAATTAAAGAAGGAAATCAAGGGTCCCTGCAGGACCGTGCTAAGGCAATGATTTTCCTTCAGCACCATCTTCATGAAGAATTAAAAACTGAGTATCTAACGGTAAAAGATCCACTTATTTTGTGGAATGATTTAAGGGAGAGATATGAACACCAGAAAACTGTAATCCTCCCAAAAGCTCGTCATGATTGGATGCACCTGAGGTTGCAAGACTTCAAGAGTGTTAGTGAGTATAACTCTGCACTCTTTAAAATTAGTTCGCTATTGAAATTATGTGGTGAAAAAGTCATTGATAATGACTTGTTAGAGAAGACATATACTACTTTTCATGCCTCGAATGTGCTCCTGTAGCAACAGTATCGAGAGCGAAAGTTCAAGAAATATTCTGAACTTATATCTTGTCTTCTATTAGCTGAGCAAAATAATGAGCTTTTATTAAGAAATCACCAGTCACGTCCTACTGGTTCTATATCATTCCCTGAAGTGAATGGTACTAGATTTACATCATTCCTAGAAGCGAATGGTGCATCTTTTCAAAGAAAAAGGGGGCGTGGACATGATAAGAAAAACTATAGAAGTGGAGGTCCTAAAAGTGACCACACTAAAAGGGAAAATAATAGATATACACCGTACCACCAGAAGTGGTTCAACTCAGAGAAGGGCAAAGGTCTTCAAAATAAATTTTTAAAGAAATATGAAGATGAATGCCATAGATGTGGTATGACTGGACATTGGTCTCGTACTTGTCGTACAGTTAAGCACTTAGTTGACTTATACCAATCTTCTATAAAAGAAAAAACAAAGAAATTTGAAACAAATTTTGCTGAACCATCATATGCTTTAGATTCTATAGATGGAGAAGATATTACAAGCCTTGATGTTTCTGATTTCTTTGAGGATTCTAGTGGTAGAGTTAATCATGGAAGTGTTCCTTTTTAATTAATGTATTTCCTTCATATTATTGTAAAATATTTTTATTCTGCAATGTTTTGTAGTAATGAAAGTTTTATATATTTTGTAGAATCATGAGTCTTATTGATGAACTTTCTATCTCCGAGATGAATAATAAAGATGTATGTCTAGCTGACAGTGTTACAACTCACACAATTCTTAAGGATAAAAAATATTTTCAAAATCTAACATTGAGTAAAGCCCATGTTCATACTATTTCCGGTTCATCGAATCTAATTAAAGGCTCTGGAAGAGCTTATATTATGTTGCCTAATGGCACCAAATTTTGTATTGATGATGCTCTATTTTCTTCACAATCCAGAAGAAATTTATTGAATTTTAAATATATACATCGTAATGGTTGTCATATTGAAACCATTAACGAAGACAAGAAAGAGCATCTTCTCATTACTAAAATAATTTCGAGCCAGAAGCTCGTATTAGAAAAACTGTCTGCTCTCTCATCTGGATTGTATTATACAGAAATGAGAACAATTAAATCACATGTTGTAATGCACCAGAAGTGCATTGATCCCAAAATATTTATGACTTGGCATGATCGCCTTGGACATCCGGGATCAATAATGATGAGACGAATAATTGATAATTCGTATGGGCATCCCCTAAAGAATCAGAAGATTATCTTACCCAATGAATATCCATGCTCTGCATGTTCTCAAGGTAAATTGATTATCAAACCATCTATCTCAAAGGTTGTTTTTTAATCTCCATCTTTTTTACAAAGGATTCATGGAGATATATGTGGGCCTATTCAACCATCAAGTGGACCGTTCAAATATTTTATGGTTTTAATTGATGCATCAAGTCGATGGTTACATGTTTGTCTACTTTCCGCTAGAAATGCTGCATTTGCTAAACTTCTTGCACAAATAATTAAACTACGAGCACAATTCCCTGACTATCCAATTAAAACTATTCGATTGGATAATGCAGGAGAATTTACATCTCAAGCTTTTGATAATTATTGCATATCAATAGGAATAGATGTTGAACATCCAGTTGCTCACACACACACTCAAAATGGTTTAGCTGAATCATTGATTAAAAGGCTTCAGCTAATCGCTAGACCTTTACTCATGAAATCAAATCTTCCTATTTCTGCTTGGGGACATGCTATAATTCATGCAGCATCATTAATTCGAGTTAGACCATCAGCATATCACAAATATTCACCATTACAGCTTGCATTTGGTCAGCAACCAAATATTTCTCATCTTCGTATTTTTGGATGTACTGTATATGTTCCAATTGCACCTCCACAACGTACAAAGATGGACCCTCAACGTAGACTTGGGATATATGTTGGATTTGATTCTCCATCTATTATTAGATACCTTGAGCCTCTTACAGGGGATATGTTTAAGGCACGTTTTGAGGATTGTCATTTTGACGAATCTATTTTTCCAACATTGGGTAATGAGAAGTCGGTGCCTGAAGCACGACAGGAAATTACTTGGGAAAATAAAACTCTTTCTGTAACAGCCCGCTAGAAATTCAATTAAGGAATTTCTATTGACTTTAGGAATCTCGTGAAAACTCTGTAAGTTTACACGAATCGACTAATCGAATAAATTTTAGCCTGTCAACATAGTTAGTGTTATCACTCACTATGGTGCCAGAAATGCGATTTTAATTATTTGAGATAGTTAAAAGTGTCAGAATACATTATAGTCTACACCACTAGGCTTAATTGAATATTTAGAATTTTTCAGTACTAAGTTTATTACGTTTATTTTTGGAGTGAATAGTAACCTCGGTAAATGTACTGAGCGCAGTGTTTTCAAAATCATAGTGTGAAATGTCCAAATTAGGATAGCGATATTTTATTTGGACACTTGGCAAGATCTTAACCACACATAATGAATAGTATTAGATACTTGGCACAAAGAGAAACCATTAGATGGAATTGTGAAGGAAATCAAGGTGTGAGATCATGACACCTAAGCAAAATACACATTTGAAAAATATCTTAAGAATAGAGATTTAAAATACACATAGAAAGATTTTAGCCACCTTACTCTTCCAAGTCTACTCCACATTTGGAAAATATATTGAGCTGATTTTTATAGATATTATTGGATAGAATATTTTGAGATAATATTTTATAGATATTTTGGGTAGGAGAAAACTACACTCAACTCTCAACTCCAGCCTTATCATCTCCCTTATCTCTTCCATAAGCATCTCCAGCCATCACCCACGAACTTATCTTCATTTACACGTTTCTTTAAAAGAATATCAAACATTCTCTCTCGGACAGCTTTTAGGAGTTCTTTTGCATGCCCATTTCGAAGCTGTTGTAAGTGTTTTATCATAAAGTCTCCTTCATATAAGTTGTTCCTTTTTTAGTCTAGTTTACATGGATATCTTATTTGCCCCATTTGAAGATCATTTGGTCAGTCAAATATTGTGTAAACTATAGAAAGGTCATTCTGGAAGATAAACTGGAGAATATGTTATAGTTTGGAGTTTTTAACTAAGCTAATGGATAGATATTGGTCCGAAATTTTTATGGAGTATTGTTAACATGTATATATAACTATTGGTTGAGGATTTTTGCATGATTGAAGGTTTTGATGAAATATTTGCTTAGATTTAGAAACTTAGAAACTGGAAGAAGAAAAACAGTTTCTATTTTGAGAAAGTTTAACTCTTTGGTGGTCTAAACCTATTCTAATGACTTTGATAATTTTATTGGAGGATCCTAAACATCTTATATACATGTTATATTATTATTTTGAAGATATTTGATGTTAGTTTCAAAGATATGAAATTTTATGTAAAGAGATATTCAGATAAGCCAAAGTGTGGATGTTCTTGGCTAAATTTATGTTTTGGTTAATTTTTAACCATGTGATCTTGAATTAGAAGCTTATATATGTTTTAGGACATCTTTTTAAACCATGTGATGGTTTGGTTTGAAGATCATATATTTATAAGTCATAGATCAAGATATTTATCAAAACTAGTTGAGGAAAAAGTTTCTGTTTTTGGACTAAGTGTAAAACCAAAAACTCCAAATGTTATTTTGTGATTTTGGTGACTTTAGTTTGATGATTTAAAGCATGGTTGATGTTAGGATGATATTATGAATATGTTAGAAGTAAGATTTGATTTTTGAAATTCTTGGAGATATTTTGATCTAAGGTCAAAACTTGTGATTCAAGTGCTTGGATCTTTTTACAAAAAAGTTTGGTGTTAATTATTAGCTTTTTCTAAATGGATGTTTTAAGTATGGTTTTGAACTTAGGATTGGAAGATGTTTGTTGCAAAATTTTGGTTTAAGCATGAGTTTTGAAATTGGAAGGAATTGCAACAAAAATCAAGGGAAATGACCTATGGATGTTTCGGCCATAGTGTGTTCTTCATAATTGTGTTTTGTTTTAAATTTTTCTGAGTTG